>NW_027670265.1:0-125953 GCF_964188305.1 Podarcis bocagei | reverse complement strand
CTAAATGTAACCAATCCTTCATCCAGCAGAAAGCTGCAGCTTCATAATATAACCTTAGGTCCGGCAGGGCAAATCCCCCTCTTTCCTTTGCATCAGTTAGAATTTTAAATTTTATTCTGGGCTTTTTGCCCTGCCAGACAAACTTAGAAATGTCTTTCTGCCACTTTCCAAAACATTCCACTCTGTCCACAATCTGTAGGGTTTGAAACAAAAATAACATCTTTGGCAATACATTCATCTTTTTTTTTTTAATATATTAAATTTTATTTAAGAAAGATACACAGTTTACATTATATTACATATATGTACATACAAAAAAAAACTCCATCAAAAAGAAAAGAAAGAAAAAGAAAAGAGAAGAAAAAGAAGAAAGCAAAGGACAAAAAAGAAGAAAGACATACAGAGCATATACGGTTACAGATAAAAGAACTTCCGTCCAGCTCGGTCTTGGAATTACATATTCTTATATTACTTCTGCAGTATTACTAAAAGATTATACATCGATGATTTTAGTTATCGTCTACTGATAAGTTATTAATTCCCAAGATGGTCTCAAAATAGATTAAGAATTTATTCCATTCGTCTTTGTATTTAACTGTATTGTTTTGTCTTATTTTTTGTGTTAATCTCGCTAATTCAATATATTGATATAGTCTCATTTGCCACTCTCCGATCGTAGGTAAGTCAGGGGTTTTCCATTTTTGTGCAATTTGAATCCTCGCCGCAGCCATGGCATATTGAACAAAGGTTTGGTCTATTTTCTTTATTTCCTTACCAATCATACCTAAAAGAAACAGCTCAGGGGTTTTTGGGAAATTATACTTCAAGATTTTTTTCAATTCGTCATATATTTGTTTCCAAAATTCCTTCACTGCATCGCAGGTCCACCAGATATGGAAAAAAGTCCCAACCTTGTTTCTGCATCTCCAGCAGGTATTATCAACAGTTTTATACATCTTTCCTAACTTTGCTGGGGTCAAATACCAGCGGTACATCATTTTCTCTAAATTTTCACGAAGGGTTACACATGCTGTGAATTTTACACCTTTCGTCCAGAGTGTCTGCCATTTGTTATAATCTATATTATGACCGAGGTCTTTCTCCCATTTCATCATCGCTCCCTTCACCAGATCTTCTTTGGTATCCCACTCCAGCAATTGTTTGTACATTTTGGAGAGGAGTTTATCATTACTCTCCAAAATTTCTACCTGAAACCTTGATTTTTTTTCACTCATCCCCAATCTCTTATGCTCACCCCATAATGCATTAATCTGGTGGAAATGAAGCCATTCTTTTATCTTGCCTTTCAACTCCTCATAGGGCTTCACCTTCCATCCTACTTCTGTCTTTACTAGGAGGTCCTCATACGTACATCTTTCTTCTGTCATATTTATTTTTTTTATTTTGATGATGTCAGTTGGGGAGAGCCACCATGGGATGCCTTTTTCAATCAGTTTTTTATACCTTTTCCACACTTCTAGTAATGAACCTCTAATTATATGATTAGAAAAACCTCTGTGGACCTCCCCTTTCTCTTGCCAAAGGTAGGCGTGCCACCCGTATCTGATATTAAAACCCTCCAGGTCTAAAAGATCTGTGTTTCTAAGGGTGGCCCAATCCTTTAGCCAACATATGCAAGCTGCTTCATAATAAAGCCTGATGTCCGGGACCGCAAATCCGCACCTCTCTCTTGAATCTGTTAGGTATTTAAGCTTTATTCTGGCTCTCTTCCCCTGCCAAATGAACTTGGTCAGGGTTTTTTGCCAGTTCCTGAAGAGGGCGGTACCTTTGATTATCGGGATGTTTTGGAACAAGAACAGTAGTCTCGGAAGGACACACATCTTAATTGCAGCCATCTTCCCTGTCCATGAAAGTTTCAGTCTGTGCCAGGTGTCTAAATCCTTTTTAATTTCCTGCCATACCTTATTATAATTATCTTCAACCAGGTTTATATTTTTAGGTGAGAGCCAGATTCCCAAATATTTTACTTTATTCACAATTTTAATACCAATCTTTTCTTCCAGTTGGGTTTTATCCTGTTCAGCCATATTCTTTATTAGAATTTTTGTTTTTTTCCTGTTTAATCTAAAACCCGACAATCTGCCAAAGTCTTCCAGTAGTTCTACCACCCTACTGGCACTGTCCACTGGGTTCTCCACGGACAGGACCAGGTCATCGGCATAGGCCTTGAGCTTAAATTCTTTTTTCCCAATTCTTATCCCCCTCACATTTACTGCCTCTCTTATTCTATTTGCAATTACTTCTAGAACCATTATAAATAACAGGGGGGACAATGGGCAGCCCTGCCTTGTACCTTTCTTGATCTTAAAGGGTTTAGTCAGATTGTCGTTTATAATCAACCTGGCCTGTTGTTCTGAGTATATTGCCCTAATACCTTTCATGTAGGGACCTTCAATGCCTGCCTTTTCCAAACATTGTAGTAAAAATTCCCATGAGACATTATCGAAGGCCTTTTCGGCATCTATGAAGATTAATGCTGCTGGGATATCTATTCTCATATCTAGGTATTCAATAATGTTTAATATGTGGCGAACATTTTCTTTCTGGTGTCTATTAGGGAGGAATCCCACTTGGTCTTTATGTATATATTTCATTAAAAGCTTCTTAAGTCTGCCTGCCATAATATCAGCGAAGATCTTATAATCGTTGTTAAGCAAAGAGATTGGTCTATAGTTTTTTATATCTGTTTTCTCGTTCTCTGTTTTTGGGATCAAGGTTATATATGCCTCTTTCCACGAAACCGGGATCTTCCCTCCCTGGAGGATGTTATTAATCACGTCTTTAAGCACCGGGGCTAGGTATTCCTCTAACGTTTTGTAATATTTTGCGGACAAACCGTCCGGCCCGGGGGCTTTCCCATTCTTCATCCTGCTAATGGCCTCCTTAATCTCATTTACTGTGATCTCCTTATTCAATTGTATTCTATCCTCCTCTAGTATATATTTCCCTTCGCTTTGGTCCAGATAGTTCTTAATTTCTACGCTGTTTTCCCTTCCTCTTTCATACAGCTTTTCAAAAAATTGAGTAAACCTATTTTCTATTTCATCTGGGTCTTCTATGATATTATCCTCCGCTATTATTTTATTAATCACATTTTGTTTCTTTCTTTTTCTTAGCTGCCAAGCAAGTAACTTCCCCATTTTATTTGCTGACTCGAAATACCTCTGCTTTGTAAATTTAATTTTCCATTCTATCTCCTGATTTAGTATCGCTGAGTATTGAGATTGAAGCACCTTGGAGGCTCGGATGGCATCATCATCTGTTGGGTTTATAATCAATTTTCTCTCGTATTTTCTCAATTGAGTGAGGATATCCTCTTTCTTACGTTCCCTTACTTTTCTCCTATAATTGTTTTGTTGTATTAATAGGCCCCTCAAAACCGCCTTACTGGCGTCCCATACCATGTCTATGGGGGTTTCCTTGTTCAAATTTAAATCCAAATATTCTTTTAGGGTGCCTTTAATTCTTTCCCTCACCTCTTCGCTATCAAATAGGTTCTCACACATCCTCCACCTATATTGTCCCTTCACTTCATTTTTTATTTCCATATCTAGGGCACAATGATCAGATATTGTCCTGGGGTGGATTTCACATTTCTTTACTCTCAGCCAGAGTAATCTTGTCATCCAGATCTGGTCGATTCTGCCCCAGCTCTGATGGGGTTCGGAATAATGGGTAAACTGTTTAGAAGTAGGGTTTTTGTGCCTCCAGATGTCGATTAGGTCTAAATTTCCCTCCATATCACTAAATGATTTCGGCAATTTTCCCCTATTCAATTTCCCCTTCTTCTCACTCCTGTCCAGGTCCGGCGCCGGAACACCGTTCATATCCCCAAGCAGGATTAGTTTGTGAGCTTCCAGTTCTAGTAGCATGCTTTCAAGTTTCTCAAAGAACTCTGCTCTATTTGTATTCGGAGCGTATACCGTCACAACATTAATTTCCCCCCCCCGGAAATTTAATTGAATCCCTAGGATTCTTCCTTCCTCATCTTTACAGATCAGAGTCGGTTCCCACTTCTCTTTAACATATATTACTACTCCTTTTTTTTATTAACTTCCGAATTAATAAACTCTACTCCAAGTTTTTTATTCACCAGGATATGTTTGTGTTTCTTAGCAATATGAGTTTCCTGAAGGCAGATTACGTCATACTTCTTATTTTTCACAACTTTCTCAATTTTATTCCTCTTGGCTTTCTCGTTCAGCCCATTTACATTCCAGGATAAAAATTTTAGTGTGTGTGTTATTGTTTACCTTTATCTGTTTCTGTACCTTTGACCGGATTCACAAACTATAATCTATCGCCTTTGTTTCCTGAGAGCTCCTCCTCTTCTGCCGTCTCCACTCCCACTACGGCCTCATCGTCATCCTCATCTGATTCCACTACCCCCTCCCCTACTCCCCTCTCCACCTCCTGTCTACTCCTTATTTCCCCTTCCTCCTCCTCCTCTCTACTCCTTGGTCTATTCTCTGCCTTTCCCAAATCTTTTTCATATCTTCTCAAAAACTTATCCGCCTCCTGTGTGTCCAACAATCTGAATTTTTTCTCTTTATAGAAGAAACCAATCCCTTCCGGGAACTCCCATCGAAATGGTATCCCGTTTCTCTTCAAAGCTGCTGCCACTTGTTTATATCCATCTCTTTTGCAAAGTAGCCTAACCGGTATTTCTTTGTAAATAATAATAGGCCTTCCATCAATTCTTAATCTATTATTATAGCTCTTTCTCAAAATTAGATTTTTCATTTCCAGAGAGTTGAAGATCACCAAGCAATCCCCCAAGAATTTACTCGTTTTCAAATGTTTGGGCCTTGTCATCCTAAATACATTATCTACGGAAGATGCCATCTCTTCCTCACTTAGACCTAGCCAATTAGAGAGTTCTTTGATCATTTTCCCTCTTATGTCTTCATTTCTTTCATCTTTATAGCTGCAATTCGACCCAACAAGGAAAGTTTCAATCTTGACCAAATTTCTAAGTTCTTTTTAATTTCTGACCAACATTTTTCATAGTTATCTTTAAATATTTTTCGCAGTCAAGTTAACCCCTAGGTATTTCACTTTTTTAACCACATTTAAGTCTGTCTCTTTCTGAAACCTTTCTGATTCCAAAGGTGTCAAATTTTTCTCCAAAACCTTAGTTTTTTGCTTGTTCAATTTGAATCCCACCACCCGACCAAACTCATGAATCAATTCCAAAACTCTTTTCGTACTAGATTCCGGCTCCTGTAATGTTAAAACCAGGTCATCTGCAAAAGCTTTAAGTTTATACTGTTTCACTCCGACCTGTATTCCTTCCACCAACCGGTCCTCCCTAATCATGTTCAAAAGCACCTCCAGGACTGAGATGAATAACAAAGGGGATATAGGGCAACCTTGTCGTGTTCCTTTTTCAGTTTTAAACTCTTCTGTCACCACATTATTAACTATCAATTTAGCTTTTTGTTCTGAATAGATTGCCTCTATCCCATTTTCGAACCCCCGTCCCACTCCCATCCCTTTAAGATTTTTCTTCATAAACTTCCAAGATATATTGTCGAAGGCCTTCTCCGCATCTATAAAAATTAACACTGCTTTAGCATTCATATTTGTTTGCAAAAGCTCCAAAATGTCAATAATGTCCCTAGTATTGTCAGATAAATGTCTACCTGGGAGAAAGCCTGCCTGGTCCTTATGAATTACTTCATTCAAGACTTTTTTAAATCTACCTGCCAAAATATCTGCAAAAATTTTGTAATCCACATTTAGGAGTGAGATGGGACGGTAGTTCTTGAGTTGAGTCTTTTCAGTTTCCAGTTTGGGAATCAATGTGATGTATGCTTCTTTCCACGATTCCGGTGCCTTCTTCCCCTCCATAATCTGATTACAAACCTCCATTAATGGTTGTATCAAATAGTCTTTCAATGTCTTGTAGTACTTGGAGGTAAGTCCATCAGGCCCTGGAGATTTGCCTAATTGCATGTTCTGAATTGCACCTTCAATTTCTTGTTGTGTTATTTTGTAATTCAGGATTGTTCTCTTGTCCTGGGGTAATTTTGGTAGTCCATTAATTTTTAAGAATCGGTCTATCTCAGTCTCTTTTTGCGGCCCTTGCGTGTAAAGTTGTTGATGTTGGTTTCTGCTCTCTTCACTGTGCAGCGAAGTGCTTGTCACAAGACAATGTTTACATTCCACAGTCAGAGTACTGTTGGGTTTTCCCACGGGAATGGGAGACTGGATGTGACGTACACTGGTTTCCTGTTTTTCACTGTTCTCTCGGTGTTCTTTTGTTTCGAGGAGAAGGACGGTTGCTTCTCTGCTCCCGCAGAGGCAAGATGCATGTTTGTAATTTCTCAACATTGAACTGTAAATAAAGCAAGTTAAGCATGTGGCACGTACTGCTCATCATTCCGCAGTGTAAAGGACTCTGCAAATACAACATTTTTGGTTCCGGGCCCAGAAAGACGCAATCAAACTGAAGAATGGAGACTCCAGAAGCCGAGTCGGAATGCCGGCAGAGGGACAGAGAAACGGATCGGCGTTATCTGCTCTGCGCGTCAAGTTTGATTGATGAGAAGGTATGTGCTCATGCTCCGGGCAGCCTGCCAGCTCCTAGGTTATGGTTTTATGGCTGGACTTTGAACTTTTAAAGCCGTTTTGCCGCGATACAGGCAAAGGCTCTAAGGCACAAGCTCACAGGCTTGGGAGGCTTGAAAACCAAAAGTACCTTTACAAGCGCTTTTGGAAGCAGCTGTACACAGACACAGCTTGTTTAAAGCAGCAATGATGGCTAATGCAAAGCTGGCTGATGCTTTTGGGATTCCTAAGCTCAATAAGAAAAACTATACGGACTGGGTACTCTATGCAGAGGCAATTCTGCGGAAAGAAGGTCTGTTTAATGTTATTACAGACAACCCCCCAGCTCCAATTACAGCTGAATGGGCTACTAAGGATTCCAAAGCAAGGGGAACACTTACATTGATAGTATCCCCAGAAGAGCTCTGTCTGTTGCGTGGAAAGACCACAGCCAGAGAAATTTGGGACACTTTAAGAGAGGCTCACTTGAGGACAGAAGCTGGTTCCTCAATGTACTACTATGCCAAGCTGCATGGTATGGCTCTTGCTGAAGGTGGAGATGTGCGTACACACCTGATGGAGATGCAAAATCTGAGACATGAGTTGCAACAGAGAGGACTCACCTTTCCAGAGGCTGTGTATTCCTTCATGATAATACATTCTTTGGGTCCACGTTGGGAGTCCGTTGCCACTCAGATTGCTGTTCAGCCAACTGCTCAGCTCACAGTAGCCTATGTTACTGCCGTGATCCAGAATGAAGCTGATCGCCGGGGTGCTAGCTGCATGGGAAAGGGGGAGTCTTCACAGACGTCATCCCTGAGTGCAGTGGAACCACCAGAGGGCGCCAAAGCTTTGAAGGCAGTGAAATGCTACTTGTGTGGATGTCTAGGCCATATGAAGAGGGAATGCAGATATCCCAGGGCCAAGACAGAGCAGCGCAGCAGAAGTTCATCGCGTGGAAAAGGCCAAAGCAAAGGCAAAGGTCCGGTCTCCAGGACAACGCAGCACAAGGCAATGGTCTCACGCTTCACTCCAAACGTCGCAAAGGTCCAGAAGACGTCTAGATCTTTCTTCGTTGTTGATTCAGCAGCTACCCACCACATGTGCAACGATAAGCGACTGTTCGTGTCTTTTACACCGCAGGAAGGTGCGATTCACCAGGCGGATGACCACACGATCCCCAGTCAAGGCTACGGAACTGTTGTTCTTCACAGTTTGGACTTATCGATACAAGATGTGCTTTACGTACCAGATGCAACACACAATCTACTCAGTGTTATGCAGCTGAATGAACGGAACATTGACGTTTCCTTCAAGAACAAGAAATGCACCAACACAAAGAAAGACGATTATGTATTGCATGCTGAATGCGTTGATCATTTGTTTGTTTTGTATTATGATGATGTTGTGCAGAATGAGACTTGTTGCATTGCAGGTTCTAACAAAAGTTTGCATGCAGGATGTATTCACGATTTTCACAGGAAATTTGGTCATTTGCATTTTGAGGCAGTATCTAAAATGCCTGCCTTGGTTGAAGGTATGACTATTAAACCCTGCAAGTACCACATGAAGTGCAAGGCATGCGCAGCAAACAAGGTGAAAATGGCTGCGAAAGGTAAGGTGTCTAGTAGGCAGGCTACAGAACCATACCAGGTTGTTCATGCTGATTTAGTTGGTCCACTATCACCCTCTTTGGGTGGAAATAGGTACTTCATGGTTCTCATTGATGGATTTTCCAGGTATATTTATGTGTACAATCTCAAGCAGAAATCAGAGGCTTTTCCAAGGTTCAAGGAATTCTGTGCTTGGTTGGAAAATGTGCATGGTAAAAAGATAAAGACTCTTTTCACTGATCGCGGGGGAGAATTCACTTCTCAGCAGTTTGAAGCTTTTCTGACTGAGAAAGGAATTCAACACGATTTGTCCAGTCCTCGCTCGCCATGGCAGAATGGACTTTGCGAAAGGGCAAATCAGACATTGCTTCAAGGGTTAAAAACCTTGCTGCATGATGCCAATCTTCCAGAGAGTTATTGGGCCGAATCTCTCTCGTGTTTTGTTTACAGTTACAATCGCAGGTTATCTTCAGCGATTGGTTGTACCCCCTATGAGAAGATGTTTGGCAAGAAACCATACATCAAACACATGAAAATTTTTGGTTCTGACATGTGGGTTCACTCACCACAAAGCTCCAAGTTAGGCAAGCGTGGATTGCATGGTATCTTTCTAGGTTATCAGAAAGGTTCTTACAGAATAATGATGACTGACTCCAAGACTGACTGACTGACTCCAAGAGTGCTCTGATGGTGTTTCCTGCTTGGCAGGGGGTTGGACTCGATGGCCCTTGTGGTCTCTTCCAACTCTATGATTCTATGATTCTATGACAATTAAGCTCACAAGAAGTGTTGAGTATAATGCCAAGTGGGGGGAGAATGTGGGAATTTTCCAATGTTATCCTGATGACAGTGATGAAACTGAGGATAAGCAACAGCAAAAGCAGCCGCAACAACCCACACCCACAGATAAAAGTTCTGATTCTGAGTCTGAAACTGAATCGGATAATTCAGAGGATTTCAAGATTGCGAAAGCCTCTATGCGACCCTCTGAAAGCTCTGATCAAGAATTGGAAGAACCATTGTTCACAATAGGCCACTTTTCTCCTAAGAAGGAAGAGGAAAGTGTTGAAGACCAAAGGCTGATTCGCAGGTCACAAAGAGCCACAAAAGGCAGACCTCCAAAGAGATTTGCTGATGAATTTGCTAAGACAGCAGTAGCAGCTGTTAAAAGCTCCAAGAAGGTATTTGAACCTTCAAGTTTCCAAGAAATCCAGGATTTGGATTCTAAGGAAGCTGAGCCATGGTTAAATGCCATGAAGGCTGAGCTTGATTCCTTAGAAAGGAACAAAACATGGGAGCTAGTTCCAGTAGTTCCAGGAATGAAACTGCTTGGAAGCAAATGGGTCTTCAAAACGAAGACAGATCAAAATGGCAAGATAGTCAGACACAAAGCCAGATTGGTAGCCAGAGGTTTTGCACAGGTACCAGGTGAAGACTATCACGAGACCTACTCACCCACTGTGAGGTATGAGAGCATTAGGCTTATGCTCAAGCTAGCTGCAGAGGAGAATCTACACATTAGTCACCACGATGTGAATACAGCATTTTTGTACGGCTCTCTAGGTGAATCACTTTATATGCTTCCACCTGATGGCGTACAGGTAAAACAGGGATTTGTTTGTGCTCTAAAGAAGTCCCTTTATGGTCTCAAACAAAGTGCACGGTGTTGGCACACAAAACTCACTGCAGCATTGTTTTCTCTAGGTTTTCAACAAGGGAAAGCTGATCCATGTGTATTTGTCAAAGAGGAGGGGCAAAAGAAGCGGTATTGTTTGTTTTATGTTGATGATATTTTATTCTTTTGGAAAGATGTCACAATGTACAATAACGCCCTAGCTCAAATGAAAGAGCACTTTGACATGAAAGATCTTGGTGAGGTAAACAACTACCTATCTCTGGAAATAGAGAGAAATCAAAGTGGTAACATTCTAGTACACCAGTCACGGAAAATTGCTGATGTGTTAGACAAACTGAACCTGATGGATGCTAACCCTGTAGACACACCGATGACAACAGGTTATCAGGTAGAAGACACTGAAGAAGCATTTTCTGACACTACACTGTACAGAAGTGTGCTAGGCAAGCTAAACTTCATTGCCAGATAGAATCATAGAATCATAGAATCATAGAGTTGGAAGAGACCACAAGGGCCATCGAGTCCAACCCCCTGCCAAGCAGGAAACACCATCAGAGCACTCCTGACATATGGTTGTCAAGCCTCTGCTTAAAGACCTCCAAAGTAGGAGACTCCACCACACTCCTTGGCAGCAAATTCCACTGTCGAACAGCTCTTACTGTCAGGAAGTTCTTCCTAATGTTTAGGTGGAATCTTCTTTCTTGTAGTTTGGATCCATTGCTCCGTGTCCGCTTCTCTGGAGCAGCAGAAAACAACCTTTCTCCCTCCTCTATGTGACATCCTTTTATATATTTGAACATGGCTATCATATCACCCCTTAACCTCCTCTTCTCCAGGCTAAACATGTCCAGCTCCCTTAGCCGTTCCTCATAAGGCATCGTTTCCAGGCCTTTGACCATTTTGGCTGCCCTCCTCTGGACACGTTCCAGTTTGTCAGTGTCCTTCTTGAATTGTGGTGCCCAGAACTGGACACAGTACTCCAGGTGAGGTCTGACCAGAGCAGAATACAGTGGCACTATTACTTCCCTTGATCTAGATGCGATACTCCTATTGATGCAGCCCAGAATTGCATTGGCTTTTTTAGCTGCCGCGTCACACTGTTGGCTCATGTCAAGTTTGTGGTCAACCAAGACTCCTAGATCCTTTTCACATGTACTGCTCTCAAGCCAGGCGTCACCCATCTTGTATTTGTGCCTCTCATTTTTTTTGCCCAAGTGCAATACTTTACATTTCTCCCTGTTAAAATTCATCTTGTTTGTTTTTGCCCAGTTCTCTAATCTGTCAAGGTCGTTTTGAAGTGTGATCCTGTCCTCTGGGGTGTTAGCCACCCCTCCCAGTTTGGTGTCATCTGCAAATTTGATCAGGATGCCCTTGATGTTCAAGACCTGACATTGCTGTTAGCTGTAATTTGCTAAGCAGACAAGTTAACAACCCCACTGTTAAGGATTGGAAAGCTCTGAAACGCTTAGCACGCTATTTGAAAGGCACTATGCATTACAGACTGAGATTTAATAATCAGAAGTCTGGTGGTCTTGAGATTTTTGCAGATGCAAGTTTTGGAAGTGACACTACAGACAGGAAAAGTATGTCTGGAGTTTGCTACATGTACAATCAGGGTCTATTTGATTGGTCATGCAAGAAGCAAACAACAATTAGCTTAAGTACTTGTGAAGCTGAATTGAATGCACTGTCTTATTCACTTAAGGATTGTGAATGGTTGTTACAATTGTACAAAGACATGAAAATTCCTGTCAAATGTCCAATCCAGGTTTACCAGGACAACAAAGCATGTTTGGCTTTGCTGAATTCGGAAGGTTGTAAGCAAAGCACGAAGCACTTGCAATTGAAGTTGCATCATGCTAGGGAACATATTCAGAAGGGACTCGTAACGGTGTCCTATATGCCAGGTAATGAAATTCCTGCTGATGTATTGTCCAAGATTGCATCAAGGGATCAACACTGTACCTATGTACAGAAGTTGGGTTTGTACTGATATTGTACGAACACGCTGCCCAGTGATGTTCACAGAAAGGGGGAGGATGTTGGTTTCTGCTCTCTTCACTGTGCAGCGAAGTGCTTGTCACAAGACAATGTTTACATTCCACAGTCAGAGTACTGTTGGGTTTTCCCACGGGAATGGGAGACTGGATGTGACGTACACTGGTTTCCTGTTTTTCACTGTTCTCTCGGTGTTCTTTTGTTCCGAGGAGAAGGACGGTTGCTTCTCTGCTCCCACAGAGGCAAGATGCATGTTTGTAATTTCTCAACATTGAACTGTAAATAAAGCAAGTTAAGCATGTGGCACGTACTGCTCATCATTCCGCTGAGTACAGGACTCTGCAAATACAACAGTTTAAAGTATCTCTGGAAGCATTTTCTAATTTCCTCAGGGTTCTGGATGTTTCTCCCTTCATTCTCTAAGTTTGTAACCGTATTCAGTTTTTGTCTCTTTTTCAACTGCCATGCTAGCAGTTTCCCACATTTATTTGCTGATTCAAATGACCTTTGTTTCATTAATTTAATTTTCCACTCAACTTCTTGATTTATCAATTTAGCATATTGTGCTTGGTGGAATTTGATTTCTCTCAGAACCTCCTGTGATTTTGGTTTTGATCTTAATTTTTTCTCAGCATCTCTTATCTTCTCCAAGATCTTATCCTTTTTCCCATTCCAAAGTCTTTTCTTTATCGTATTCTGTTGTATCAGAAACCCCCTCATAACAGCTTTGCTTGCATCCCAGATTACTCTTTTTTCCACTGTAGTATTCAAATTTATTTCAAAACAGTCTTTTAGAGTCTTTTGGGCCTTCTTCACAATCTCCTGATCTCTTAACAAGGTGTCATTCATTTCCATCTGAAGGAACCGATTGGAATTAGTCTCATTTCCATTTTCATAGCGTTATGGTCGGAGCAGGTTTTTGGGCAGATTTCCACTTTTCTAGTCTTAGGTGCCAGTCCTCTAGTTATCCATATTTGGTCAATTCTTGTCCATGTCAGATGTGCTTCAGAAAAGAATGTTCCTTCTTTTCCTAGGGGGTTCTTTGTCCTCCAGATGTCAATCAAGTCCAAATTGTCAGTTAGCTCAAAAAAAGTTTTAGGTAGTCTGCCGTCTTTCGTCAAATTTTGATTTTGTGACTTATCCATGTTTGTAGAGACCACCCCATTCATATCTCCCATCATAATGATGTTGGTATAGTCCAGATAGTCCAGCATTGTCTCATGCAGCTTCCTATAAAATTCTGATTTCCCCTCATTCGGTGCATAGATTCCTAATATTAAATTTTTTTCTCCTTGAGTCTGTATCTCGATTGCCAAGATTCTTCCTTGCTCATCTTTAAATAAGAATTTTGGTGACAGGCTCTCCTTTGCATAAATCACCACTCCTCTTTTCTTGACTCTGTCCGATGAAATAAATTCTTGGCCTAGTCTTTTATTAATTAGCACTTTTCTATGGAGCCTAGTCACATGCGTTTCCTGCAAGCAAATAATGTCCAACTGTTCTTTTTTCAATACATGAAATATTCTTCTTCTTTTTTCCGGGGAATTCCCACCATTAATATTCCAGCTAAGGAGCTGCAGAGACATCCTGGATCAGTCTGCTATTCCTTTGGTGGTGGCGTCTCTTTCTTTTGATCCTCTGGTCCCAAAGGTGCAGGAGCAGGTACAGGTACAGGTGGAGGTGGTGGCCAAGACCCAGGTCCTGCTATTCCTTTCTGAAGGTCCTCTCCGTGGTCGTTCAAAAACTTGTCTTGATCTTCTGCTGTTTTAATTTTCATTTTCTTTCCTTTAAAGCTAAAGGATAGTCCTTGAGGAAATTCCCACCTAAAGGGAATTGAATTACCTTTCAGTAATCTTGTTAATTCTGTATATATAGATCTAAGGTCCAAGAGTTGCTTCGGAATAACCTTGTAAATTTCTGCTCTAATGCCTTGAATAACCAGTGATTTTTCAAAATGAAGGCTTAATATTTTATCTCTCTCTTGCTTGGATCTCAAAATAATCAAACAGTCTCTGGATCTATCTTTCTTCACCAATCTTCCCAGTCTGAAAGCACTTACGATTTTAAAGTCCTTGTCTTCTCCAATAGCCCAAAACTTTGAAAATTCTGATGTCAGATAGCCTATTAAGTCCCCCTGTTCAAGTTCTGGGATGGCTCTCAGTCTGAGATTATTCTCCCTATTTCTCAGTTCGATCATAGACATCATAGACAGGTAGGCCTGCTGTTCACTTATCTGTTTGTGCAGAGGTTTTACCTCCACCTGTACTGCTTCGGCCTTTCGATTGGCTTCCGCGGCTTTTTGATTCGCTTCCTCAGCTAATTTACGGTTTTCTGCAGTTACTTCCTGTAAATTCCCAATTGCTTGTGTATGTTGAGCAACTTGTTCAGTCAATTTACTGATACTGGCTGTAGCTTGATCAATTTTGGCTGAATGCTCGTCTGCTTTCTTATTTAAACTTTCCAATTGTTCTAAAATTTGTTCTAAAACAGCTGCAGATCCTCCTGTAGCCATATCTTCTAATGATGTCTGCTCGGTTTCTCCTTCATGTATCTCTAAAACAGCTGGGACAGATGATCTGCGTGGCTGAGAAGTCAAAGTTGTTTGCACTAAATGTTTAGCTTTCGCTTTAGCCAATCTTGTTTTGCCCGTACCACTCATTCCAGTCCTGTCTACGTGCCAAGGTCAAGCTGTGTAAAGTCCCATGGGAATCACAATTCCAGAGAGTAAACAACAAAGTATGGGAGTTGGAACTTAAGAGGTTAAGTTGTTCCCATGATGCCTCAGCATTCTGACGTCACTTTTGGAAGCTGGGAGGAGTTTTCCTGTCTGTTCCTCTCCAGTCGTTGAGAGAGAGAGAGACGCAGTTCGTCATGGCTGCGAGGAGTCCTGGAAATTTCTGAGAAAATGATGAAATAAAGAGCTGTAAATGGACATTACTGTGCTCTGTGTGTTTGTGGGAAACTAAGTGACAGTTTGCTGCTGTGTTTTACTCTGCTGAGGCTTGACTGAAAGAAGGAGCAGATCGCGCAGAGGAAGTGTGCCGGACCTGCCGAAGCTGCCATAAAGAGCTAATTGCGGATAATAAAACAATTAGCACGTCAAGGACTAAGCAAATTCTACAGGTTATGGACCCTAAATCACCGCTTGTAAACCTGTCACTAGAGGCTGCCGGAATGCTTTGAAGTTGCGTTCGGATGGCAGTGGAGTTGGCGAAAGCGGAGGCCTGTCTTTGAGGCAAGCAGCTAGCTGAAAGACGCAAAGGTTTGCCTGTGCTGAATGTAGCAGAGCTGAGAACAGCGGAAATCGTTTCTCCACGCAGCAGGAGCCGAAAGAGCTGGTGTTTTTGTAAGTACAGCTTGGGGCCCCTTGGGAGAACGGGAGACCATGGCAGAAGGCCACGATTCATATTCCGTACCTTTCAAAAAATTGGACGGAAAGAATTGGCAAGAATATAGCAGGAGGCTGAAGGCTTGGCTGGTGGCGAAGGGTCTGTGGGAGGCCGTGCAGGGACCGCCACTTCCTACACCAGGGGCTGGAGCTACAGCAGCTGAGATAGCAGACGCCCGTAATTCCCAGAGGAGGAACCAGAGGGCCCTGGGAGCAATCGTGCTTAGCCTGGATGGTTCGCAGCTACCTTTGGTTGAGGGCCTGGAAAATGCTTGTGAGGCTTATCAGGCGTTGGAACGGGTGCACCACAGAACCACAGCTGGGGCAAAGATCCACACCACCAGACGCTTGTTTGAGATGAAGTTACGTCCTGGGGATAGCATCAGGAAGCATGTAACTGATATGCTGGCCGTGTTTAACCAGCTGAGACTGTTGGGTATTGATTTTCCAGAGGAGCAGAAAGTGTACATTTTGCTCAGCTCTCTGGACAAGAGTTATGACAATCTGTGTCTAACTCTGGAGTCTATGGATCCGCAACAGCTGACGCTTCATTACGTAACAGGACGCTTGCAGGACGAACAAGAGAAACGCCAGAAAGAGGGCAGGGCTGGCACCGGGAGCTCTGGGTGTAAGGGCGGAACCAAGCCAGCGGAATGCACGGTTCAGGCGTTTTCCACTGTTCGTCGGTGCTACGTTTGTAATTCAACAGATCATCTGCGTCGAAATTGCCCCCACCGGAGCAGAGAGGCAAGGCAGGATGTTTTCAAGGACACTTCCCATGGGAATCAGTCGGGTTTCCATGGCAACCAGCCTGGAAAAACAACCAGGCGTGGGACTGAGGCTGGTGGACGTGCCAGGTGCCAGGAGGAGACGTATCAGATCACGGCTAGTCTGGCGTTGACTGAAGACAGCTGTGGGACAGAGCTAAGTTTCATTATTGACTCTGCAGCTAATCGCAACTTGATTCCAGAGACCCCTGCTGTCGAAATGTGGAATTGCAGGGCAATTCCGGCCGGGAAAACTGTACTGTTTGCAAATGGACAGAAAAAATATGTGACTAACGTTACAAATCTCTTTGTGTCTATTTTACAGGAAACGTTGGAGTGTTGTACCGTTCCTGGGATGCACCACTGTCTTTTATCTGTGCCTTATTTGTTAAAAAAGGGATTTAAGGTTTCTTTTGAGGATGACGTCTGCACAATCTCCAAAGGAGGGAGGATGCTTGCCAAGGTTAAAAAGGGGCAGAATGATCTTTTCATTCTTAAAACGTCTCTGGAGGGTGAGGGGAAGGTTGAGAAAGCACAAGCCCTGTGTGCTAAAATTCCCGCTCATGTGCAATGTGCCCATGTCTGGCATGCTAGGACGGCTCATGGTTCTGTAGAAGAACTACAGATTCTACCCGAGGTCGCTAACGGTTGCCACATTGTAGAATGTGGATGTGCAATGGATTGTGAAGCATGCAGACATGCAAAGGTAAAAGGGTGCAGTTACCCAAAAGTGGATAGGGTGACCGAAAAACCTTTTGAGCTGATTCACATAGATCTGTTGGGTCCTGTAAAGGAACCAAGTCTGGGAGGGTCAAGGTTTCTGCTCTCGATGCAGGATAATTTTACCCAGAATTCCTGGACCCATGGTCTCAAATCCAAGGATGATGCAGCACAGCTGATCAAAGGGTGGATTGAGGGGGTGGAACAAAGGTTTTCCACCAAAGTGCAAGCTGTCACAAGTGACAGAGGTGCTCAATTTACAGGTTCTGCTTTGCAGAAGTTCTTTCGCAAGAAAGGGATACGTCACACAGTGACTTCACCCAATCAGAGGGGGGAGGCAGAGCTCAAGTGTCAGGCTCTGGTTAAAACTGCACAGGTGTTGCTGAAGGATTCTGGGTTGCCACCAAAGTTTTGGCTGGAGGCAATCAGGTATGTGAGCTTCACCTGGAATCGGACCTACAATCCAGTGGTAGGTGACACACCGTTTAGTTTGTTGCATGGCAGGAAACCCCAGGTTCATTTTTTGCGCAGGTTTGGATCGCATGCATCTGTGCCAGTGCCTAAAGTTTTGCAAGGGCCAGATGGATCCAAGTTCCGGAAAATGATCTTCTGTGGGTATGAGCCAGCAGCGCGTGCATGGAGGTTTGCGTTCCCATCAGGTGATCAGAGTAAACTGCTGATCAGCAAACACGCTGAGTTCTATGAGGAGGATGGAAGGTCAAAGACTCCTGTCAAGCGTGATGTTCTTTCAGAATGTCTTTCTGATTCAGAACAGGAAGATTCTGAGGGGGAGGAAGGAGAGGCTGAGTCTGATGATGACGATCAGGTCACTGACCAAAGTCTGGAGCAGGGTGGGGCATCTCCACAAGGTGTAAAAAGAGAGGTTAAAAGTGAACCTAGTTCTCCTGTGAGTGTAATGGAGAGGATTCAAAAACGTGTTAAGTCAGAGGGGGAATCCAGAGATGCTGAGGACACACATGATAGTGATGGTGAGCCAGGAGAAGCATCTGGGTTTGTGCCCAGGCGATCCAGTCGCACAACGAAGGGTGTTCCACCGGAAAGATACCAAGCCACAGGTGCGTTGGTAAGTTTCGCACAGTGTGAACCTGAGAGTTACGTGGATGTTCCACAGGTATTGTCAGAATGTGTGGCAGAGGGGGTATGGGAGTTGGAACTTAAGAGGTTAAGTTGTTCCCATGATGCCTCAGCATTCTGACGTCACTTTTGGAAGCTGGGAGGAGTTTTCCTGTCTGTTCCTCTCCAGTCGTTGAGAGAGAGAGAGACGCAGTTCGTCATGGCTGTGAGGAGTCCTGGAAATTTCTGAGAAAATGATGAAATAAAGAGCTGTAAATGGACATTACTGTGCTCTGTGTGTTTGTGGGAAACTAAGTGACAGTTTGCTGCTGTGTTTTACTCTGCTGAGGCTTGACTGAAAGAAGGAGCAGATCGCGCAGAGGAAGTGTGCCGGAGCTGCCGAAGCTGCCATAAAGAGCTAATTGCGGATAATAAAACAATTAGCACGTCAAGGACTAAGCAAATTCTACACAAAGCAGTAGAGAATAAAAACAAAAAGCAGGTCTCAGACAGCTGTAAGTCCAAAATCCTCTAGGGGGAGTGTAATGATGCCTCAGAAAAGAAAATAGAGTTGTTCCGCCATTAAAATCCAAACAGTTTTAAACCGCAATGAAAGGAACCTTCAGCTCCCTTTTAGCATGCAGAGCTTTCCCAAAATTGAAACAAAGTCTCTAAAGAGGTGCGAGAAACAGTTTTCCCATTTGTATCCCGACTATAACGCTCCAATGTAACACTTTCAGTAGTTAAACAGTCTCAGCAGTTTGACAGTTCTTTTTTAAACTGGCAGCCCGTGAATTTGGGCTTCTCCGTCATTTATAAATCCACAAAAGGGGGAGGAAAGTCCAGTCCAAAGCCAACAAAAGTAGAACAAAAGTTAACTCTCTTAATCTCTTAGAAACCAGTTCAAATGTTGCACAAAAGTCCAAACTTCTAAAGTCACTTTAAAAAGATTCCAGCTTGTCAAATTCTTTGCTTTAATTCTTTAAGCACTGCAGGGAGACGGACTTCCTGGTTGCGTCTCCTGCTTTCACCAAATTTAGTCACTTTAGTCCCGAAATTCTTAAATTCCCCTTACTCACGGGTTTGTAGTTTTGAATCAAATGTTCCAGGAAAAAAGGTCGGCGCTCATCGGCAGCAGCTGCACGGCTTCACTTCTGCAGAAAGAGCGATGAACTCACAGCACCGCGCCAGCCCTTCCACGTTCCGGAGCCCCTTACGGGGTTCCTTCTTCGTTTTGGGGGGCGCTTCTGGTGCCCGCCGAGTCCCACGGCCACAGGATCACTCTACCTGTGGTTTTTCTTTATGGGTCTCCGCTTCGCCGTAGCGGACGACCCTTTTCTGCGGAGCTCCCCTTCACAGCGCAAAGGGGACCGCCATTACCGTTTTGCGCCGCCTCCAGAAGTCCATCCGTAGTCATTTTTTAAATTACGCATTTCATAATTTATATTGACATTATTTGACTCCTTACTTCCATTTCTCTTTAGACAATACTCCTACATTTTTCACAGTGCTCTTTTAAACCCCACTAGCATTATCTGTCCTTCACTTATATTTTCCAGATGTTCCACAAATTTCCCCCAGTCCTCAATGAACCTCTGGTCTCTTAAGTATCTAATTTTTCCCGTCAATCTATCCAACTCCGCGTAATCTAACAGTTTCATTCTCCATTCCTCAACTGTCGGTATTTTCTGTTGTTTCCAGTTTGGGGCCAGGAGGACTCTTGTTGCAGTCGTTGCATATTGAAACAATTTACAATCGTTACTCTTTATCTCCCTTCCTAATATTCCTAACAGGAAGGCCTCGGGTTTTTTTTTCAATTGTATACCTTAAAATTTTCTTCATTTCATTATATACACTTTCCCAAAAACCTTTTACCTTTTTGCATTCCCACCACATGTGGTAGAAAGACCCCTCTTTTTCCCTGCATTTCCAGCATTTATTACAAGTTTTTTACATTTTTGCCAATTTTGCAGGGGTTATATACCATCGGTAAAAATCTTCATTATATTCTCCTTCAGCGTCATACAAGCCGTAAATTTTAGGGTTTTTTTCCAAAAAATTTCCCACTCTTCAAAATGTATATTATGTCCGATGTCCCTGGCCCAATGTATCATGACCGACTTTACTTCCTCATCTATCAGATTCCACTCTAGCAGCAAATTGTACATTTTGGATAAAATTTTATAATCGTTATTTATTATTTCAATCTGGAATTTGGAGTCTTTATCATAGAATCATAGAATCATAGAGTTGGAAGAGACCACAAGGGCCATCGAGTCCAACCCCCTGCCAAGCAGGAAACACCATCAGAGCACTCCTGACATATGGTTGTCAAGCCTCTGCTTAAAGACCTCCAAAGTAGGAGACTCCACCACACTCCTTGGCAGCAAATTCCACTGTCGAACAGCTCTTACTGTCAGGAAGTTCTTCCTAATGTTTAGGTGGAATCTTCTTTCTTGTAGTTTGGATCCATTGCTCCGTGTCCGCTTCTCTGGAGCAGCAGAAAACAACCTTTCTCCCTCCTCTATGTGACATCCTTTTATATATTTGAACATGGCTATCATATCACCCCTTAACCTCCTCTTCTCCAGGCTAAACATGCCCAGCTCCCTTAGCCGTTCCTCATAAGGCATCGTTTCCAGGCCTTTGACCATTTTGGTTGCCCTCCTCTGGACACGTTCCAGTTTGTCAGTGTCCTTCTTGAATTGTGGTGCCCAGAACTGGACACAGTACTCCAGGTGAGGTCTGACCAGAGCAGAATACAGTGGCACTATTACTTCCCTTGATCTAGATGCTATACTCCTATTGATGCAGCCCAGAATTGCATTGGCTTTTTTAGCTGCCGCGTCACACTGTTGGCTCATGTCAAGTTTGTGGTCAACCAAGACTCCTAGATCCTTTTCACATGTACTGCTCTCAAGCCAGGTGTCCCCCATCTTGTATTTGTGCCTCTCATTTTTTTTGCCCAAGTGCAATACTTTACATTTCTCCCTGTTAAAATTCATTTTGTTTGTTTTTGCCCAGTTCTCTAATTTGTCAAGGTCGTTTTGAAGTGTGATCCTGTCCTCTGGGGTGTTAGCCACCCCTCCCAGTTTGGTGTCATCTGCAAATTTGATCAGGATGCCCTTGAGTCCATCATCCAAGTCGTTGATAAAGATGTTGAATAAGACCGGGCCCAAGACAGAACCCTGTGGCACCCCACTAGTCACTCTTCTCCAGGATGAAGAGGAACCATTGATGAGCACCCTTTGGGTTCGGTCAGTCAGCCAGTTACAAATCCACTGAGTGGTAGCATAGTCAAGACCACATTTTACCAGCTTCTTTACAAGAATATCATGGGGCACCTTGTCAAATGCCTTGCTGAAATCAAGGTAGGCTACATCCACTGCGTTCCCTTCATCTACCAGGCTTGTAATTCTGTCAAAAAACGAGATCAGGTTAGTCTGACATGACTTATTTTTCAGAAATCCATGCTGACTATTGGTGATCACAGCATTCCTTTCTAGGTGCTCACAGACTTTTTGCTTAATGATCTGCTCCAGAATCTTCCCTGCTATTGATGTCAGACTGACTGGGCGGTAATTATTTGGGTCCTCTCTTTTCCCCTTTTTGAACATAGGGACAATCAAACACATTTTCTTTAACCTGTTCGTACGGTTTCATTTTCCATTTCCCCCCTTCTTTGAATAACAATTGATCGTAAGTAATCCAGTTGCCTCTCATATTGATCTTCTTGACGCTCATAACTTCTAGTGGGGATAGCCAGTGTGGAATTTTAGGTTCTAATAAATATCTATTCCTTTCCCACACTTCAATCAGGGGACCTCTAAAGATGTGGCTTTCGAAACCCTTATGGATTTTCTTCTTCTCATGCCATAAGTACGCATGCCACCCAAACCTGTTGTCGAATCCCTCCAGGTCTAACAGTTCCTTCTTTTCCAATTTTATCCATGCTTTCAACCAGCATAGGCACGAAGCCTCATAATATAGTTTCAAATCTGGCAGGGCAAAACCTCCTCTTTCTTTTGCGTCTGTTAAAAGCTTAAACTGAATTCTCGGCCTTTTGCCCTGCCAGATATATTTTGAGATTTCTCTTTGCCATTCTTTGAATATCTTAGTTCCCTTAATTACAGGGATAGTCTGAAATAAAAACAACATTTTTGGGAGCACATTCATCTTAATTGTAGATATCCTACCCCAAAATGACAGTTTCAACTTTCCCCACACCTCGAGGTCCTTTCTTATTCCTTTCCATGCCGGCTCGTAGTTATTCTTGAATAAATCTATATTTTTCGGGGTTATCCATATTCCTAAATATTTCACCTTTTTGACCACCTCTATCTCTGTTTGTTGTTGCACTTCTTCAATTACACTTAAGTCTGTATTCTTCGTCATTATTTTAGTCTTTTTCTTATTTAATTTGAAGCCTGCCACTTTACCAAATTGTTCGAATTCTTCCAGTACCTCATTTATTGAACTCGTCGGGTCTTCTATCGTTATTACCAAATCATCTGCGAACGCTTTGACTTTATATTCATTTTGGCCAATTGTTATTCCTTTTATCTTCTTATTTTGTCTTATTGAATTCAGGAGGACTTCCAACACCGTTATAAACAACAATGGGGAAAGTGGGCATCCCTGTCTTGTTCCTTTTGCTATCTTTATTTCTTCTGATACCACATTGTTTATAATCAGTTTTGCTTTTTGTTCTGTGTAAATTGCCTTTACTCCGTTGAAAAATTCTTTACCAACCTCCATATATTCCAGATGCTTTAACATAAAGTCCCAAATTATATTGTCGAATGCCTTCTCTGCATCCACGAACATCATTATAGCTTGCTTCTCACTCCTGGCAGACAGATATTCTACTATATTATGTTTCTTATATTATCTTTCATTTACCTGCCAGGTAAGAAGCCCGCTTGATCCCCGTGGATGCTTTCTAACAATATGTTTTTCATTCTTTTCGCCAGAATTCCTGCAAAAATTTTATAATCTATATTTAATAGTGAGATCGGCCTATAATTTTTAACTTGCAATAAATCTGAGTCCTGTTTCGGAATTAATGTAATAAATGCATCTTTCCATGTTTCTGGTATTTCTCTTTCTTTTAAGATGTTATTCATTACTTCTTTCAATGGTGTCATCAATGCGAATTTCATTTCTTTGTAGTAGTTAGCGGTGAATCCGTCTGGACCTGGAGCTTTCCCCCTTTTTAATTCTTTTATTACTTCTTTTATTTCTTCTATCTCTATTGGGGTATTCAGTTGTTCTTTTTTATCTATCGGAATCATCTGCATCTTTTTTTCTTTCAGAAATCTTTCTATTTTCCTCAAGTTGTTTTTCTCTCTGTTTTTATATAATCCTCTGTAATAATCCAAGAAACCCTTCCTTATTTCCTTAGGGTTTCATTTCATTTCATTTATTTATTTACGGCTATTAGCCCATAAAATATGTACAAACATAAAAAAAGCACAAAGGCTTAAAAACCGAAATATCTGACAACAGAAGGTGAACACTGCGATGCAAGGGTGGGCCATTGGGCAAAGCCAAATAACAGGATGTGGCCCGGGGAGCTCCAAGGGACGGTTCACAGAAAAAGGAAAACTGGAGATGAGATCCGACATGCACTCTCATCATAACTGTCCGATTAGATTTTGATGTTGTTGTTTTTTGGTGGTTTTTGCATGTGAGATAACCGCATTCAGGAATCTCGCCACCTGCAGAGTAACAGAAGGATCTGTATCCTGCAAAAGCAGTGCGGCGTGTGACTCAACAGGCCTGCTAACCAAGCGCAGTAAAGCAGGGCCCAGGAATTTAGTCCTGGCTATGCTATGTAGGGGACAGTTGAACATTATATGTGGAAGAGATTCAACTGTTTTCCCATCACACACGCATAGCGGAGACACCAAACCCTTGGAAAATCTGTGGCTCAGCAGGTTCGATGGAAGGACATTGAACCTTGCACGAATAAATGCAAGTCGGTGTGGTACTGATGAAAGAGATGACATGTATGATGGAAGGTCAAGTGGTGGGGTTATTCCGTGATACCTGGGGGAGCAGACACCCCCACCTCTGGCAAGGTTGTGTTGATTTTCAATGTCTGCTAATCTTTGCTCAATGAGGCTTTTAGCTGAGCGTAAGTTCATCTTTAGGGAGTCCGCTGGGGAAATTCCGATGCTCAGAAGTTTGGCATGGATTTTTCCTACCCACGGATTAACAAATTCGTCCCGCCAGAGGCACTGAAAAAGGTAATGGTCGGGAAGCCTATGCCAGCTGGACAGCCAATAGCCAAAGACTCGCTTCCAGATGACAGTCTCCAATGTTGCAATCCTTAACTCCAGACGCATGGCTGCGTTGCTCACACACATGGGGAGTTTCAGGAGGCGACGGAGAAACTGATTCTGCAATGTCTCCAGCGATGTTAAATTGGACCCAGGGGCCCAGAGCGGGGCAGCATAGCAGAGGGTGGAAACCACTTTTGCGTGGTATACCTTCAATGCAGAGGGGATGTGGGAGGCTCCGTCAGCCGCAAAAAATTGGAGTAGAGCATAAAGTATTGTTTTCCCTTTGTTTAGTAAATACTGTATCTGCGGCTTCCAGCTTAGGTTGTAGTGAAAAAAGACTCCCAGGTATTTAAATTTGAAAACCTGTTCTAATTGGACTCCATCTAACTTCCAGCTGTAAGTTTTCCGAGACCTGGTAAAGACCAGGACTTTAGATTTCCCATGATTAATTGTCAGATGGTTGAGTTTACAATAAGCCGCAAAAATCTTTAGAGCTCTGCATAAACCGACTCTAGAGTAGGAAAGGATCGCTGCATCATCGGCGTATAGGAGCAAAGGGCAGCGAAAATCGGCTAGGCGGGGGGCATGAATGTTGGCTTGAGACTCATTCAGAAAGAGCTTCATATCGCTAATAAACAGGTTGAAGAGGAGTGGGGCCAAAATGCAGCCTTGGCGCACACCTCTATTTATTGGGACCTCGTTGGATAGGTTTCCCGCAGGTGTGAGTCTCACTCTAGCCGACGACCCGTGGTGTAATTGGGTTATAAGCCATAACAGTCTCCTATCTATGCCCCATCTCTCTAGTTTCTTCCATAGACAGTTTCTTGGGATACTATCGAAGGCGGCCTTTAGGTCTATGAAAGCGACACATAGGCGCCCCCGCCTCGGGGCAGAATATTTTCTGGCAAGATGATACATAATTACCATATGGTCAGAGGTCGAGTAATTGTTCCTAAAGCCCGCTTGCTCATGGCCAATCAGATTTGAGTCGTTTGCCCAATGAGACAGCTTAGACAGCAAAAATTTTGCATAGATTTTCCCGATGATAGACAAAAGGCTGATGTTCCGATAGTTCTCCGGGTCAGCAGGGGGACCCTTTTTATGGACTGGCACGATCACGGCCTCCTTCCATGACCTAGGGATAAGCCCCGTAGAATTAATTGCGTCAAAGACTTTGGCCAGAATTTCAGCCCACCACCTCGGTTGCGCAACAATAGCCTCAGCAGGGACTAGATCCGGCCCGGGGGCTTTGCCCGTTTTCAAATCTAATATCAAGTCCATTATCAGGTCTGGGTCGGTAGAGGGCCACAAAGGTAGGTGGTCGGCTCGGAATTCCGTGGATGAGTTGGATTCCTCTGCCAAGGAGAAATATTTACTCAAGAATTTTTCCCATGTGGGCGCAGGGATAATCGTCAGTGGGTACTTCCTTCCTCTTATGTTTATCAGAGCCCAAAATTCCTGTGGTCTGCGGGATCTAGAGGCCGCTATCAAGGCTCGCCAACGCTTTTGATGCCACTCGCGTTTGGCCAGCTTTAAAGTCTGTTTGTATGCTCTTTTGGCTTGTAAATAGGAGGATGGTAGAGCTTGAGCATTAGAGTTTTTGTATTCATTATAGATGGAACGAAGAAGGGATCTTGCTTGTTTGCAAGAGGTGTTAAACCAAGGGGCCCCAGCACTGCAATGCGCCACTTTCGCCTTTTGAGGAGGTGATGTAAAAAAAGTGGTAAGGTTTGTTGTAAGAAGGTTAAAAAGTTTCAAAACCGAATTGGAATCTTGTAAATCAGTAGTTATTTGAGGTAGATAGGCAGTGATTTCCCTATGGAAAAAATCCTGGTATTTTTGGGCCACAGCCTCCGACCATTTGATCCCTCTTATTTGGACCGATGATGAGGTTTCCAGAAGGACTGAGTGTTTATAGTCCTTCTGGCGCCGGAACAATGACAAAGTGGTCACTACTGGGAGGTGATCACTGAAATGTTGATTTTCAACTTGGAAGGAAAGTACATTAACGGCCAAATTTGCGGAGATCAAGAAGTAATCGATAACACTGTTAGATGTTGGTCCCAGGTGAGTGAACTCCCCCGGTATATCGGGGGGGAAGGTGCCGTTCAAGAATACTAGATTCAAGCGAATGGCCATTTGGTAAAGGGTCACTCCTGCTTTGTTTACTCTGTTGTCCTTTGAAGTTCTAATTCTGGTGTATTCCAAGTCAAAGTTGTCCAAACATGGGGGAGTCCACCATTTGGACTTGGTTAGTAGGTCCCAATTAGTGGCAATACGAGCATTAAAATCTCCCCCAATTAAGGAATACGAGTTAGGGCATTTGGTATGACATGACAATAGGTGATTTTCAAATGATTCCCATCTCCAATCAAGATCAGGTGCTGAGCCTTCGGGGGGGAGATAAACATTAGTAATTAGTAATGAGGACTTCCCTTCTGTGATCAGTCCAGATAGAGCAAAAGGCGGGGAAGCCCGTACCAGAGTGAATTTGGCGCGAAGTTGGAGTGAGATCCCAATCAAAAGACCCCCTTTGGGGCGACCTCCTTTCAAGGAAGGGGAGGCCGGAAGTGTTAGAAGATCGAAGCCATCTATGATAATCTCTTCCTCATCCCACGTTTCTTGGAATAGAATGATATTAAATGAGTTTATGTACTTCCTGAATTCGGGGTCTGATTTTTTGGTTCTCCAACCAGCGATGTTCCAGCTAAGTATTGATAATGTCGGGTCCTTGTGCTGTCCCGGTAATTGTCACTTTGAGTTGTTTAATGGGTTCTTGGAGGTAGAACGAGGACCTATAAGAAAATCGGTAATTTTAGTTTGTGTGGATAAGGTCTTCTTCTGTGTCGATTGAATCCATGATTTGGTAACATTAACAGGCAGGAAGGGTTTTGCCGGGGAGGAAGAATTAGGCAAAATTGGTGAGGTTGGATGCTGTTCATTGAGGTGAGTAGTAGCAAGTCTTTGATGGGCTCTACTAGTAGATCCGTCGGAGTTGTCAGTCTTAACCAGGGTAGCGCTAAGAGGTGTTCCAGCCTTCACTTGTAGTTGCTGCGCAGATGGGGAAGAATTATCACGCAGATGTATAGAAGGACGTGAACGTGGGGATGGTGCATGTGTAGTCATTTCCTGGTGATCTTCAGGCAGGGATGATTCTAGCTCAGGCATTGAGGCAAAGGAATCATCAACCTCCATATTTTGAATGGACATAAGGTCTGAAACGGGAGTATTGAGTTTATCAACTTCCTCCACGGTAGAATGGTGCTGTCGGTCAACAGGTGACTGCTGATTCAGATCAGTAGGGGGTAACAAGGTAACAGGTTGAGAGATTATCAAGGTATTTGATGGAGACGCCTTGTGGGACGTGGAGCACCTGCTCTCCTCTCTCATCGGCATAGAGGGGTCTCCTTGCGATAGGAGTCTTTGTTTGAGTAGATCCAATCGATCGAGAATAGCCTGCTGTTCTTCCGAAGGGAGTTTTCCATAAGAGGAGATAAGATTTCTCTCTTCCGGGATATTCCAATCTCCGCTTGCAATTGGATCACTCCTCAGCTTAGCTAGATGGTCACTTGCGGTCGCAGGTGGAACAGGGGGTACCCGGCTAGGTGTTTTTCCCTTTATTATAGGGACAGAGGAAGGAAACGGGCGTTCATTGCCGGTTAAAATGTTGGGAAAAAGAGGTTTAACACTCGTGTCCTTAAAGACTCTTGTTGTTACAATCTCCCAGGGTGCCAGCCGATCTTTTTGTCTTGCAAGAAGATGTGGGATCCTTGCAGACTGGAAGGAGAGCATAAATTTCCTTGGCCAGGGCGTGGCATTTAGGGGTACTACAGACAGAAGATCTATCCGGGAAAAAGGAATATTTAACAAATCACGTAGGTACCCTTTAGCCATCATCAGGTTATTCCACCTAAGTCTGGGGGCGTCACGGGAAAAAATGGATAAACATATTTTATTAGGTTGAAGAATCAAGGATTGCTTATTCCTTTGGGGCAGTGGTAGCCTGCATATTGAGCCCTTAAGGAGAGATTTCTGGTCAAGTTGTCTCTTTAAGGTACTCACAAGCTGCACAGGAGATTGATGTAAATTAGATAGCTCAGTTGAGGAAGGTAGGTGAGCTAGAAAGGCCCGTGTAAGTTTATTCAATGACGAAGAAATCCCCTCCAATTCCTTGAAGATGAAGCTTAAAGGTTTCCAGGCCTTTGACCATTTTGGTTACCCTCCTCTGGACACATTCCAGTTTGTCAGTGTCCTTCTTGAATTGTGGTGCCCAGAACTGGACACAGTACTCTAGGTGAGGTCTGACCAGCCGCTAGGGAAACTCATTTTCCTTAGCCGCTAGGGCAACTCACTTTCCTTTCTCCGCTCTGCAAATCACTTTGCGTCCGTGCTGATTCCGGATAATAGCTGAACTCCGCAATATTCTTGTTTTTTCCTCCGGGTTTCTTTTATTCTTTTATTAATCGCCAATTTCAGTTTATTCCCGGATTTCTTTTATTTTGAGAGCAAGGCGCTTTCTCTGCAAGACTTCGCTACTTGGGGGTAGATAATGGCTTCCCTCGACCTGCCGCTCCGCTCCTCCGTTCTCTTCACTTCTTTCGGAAGCTACCTGACAGCCGGGCGAGCCGCTTCTGGTCCCGCTGGGATCCTGACGTTCTGGACACCCACCAGAGGTATTTTGAGGGGCCTCCACGCCCTTTAGCACACCCTTTCCCCCCGAAGTAGCTCAGGATTTCCCTCACGGAAAAATCCCCTCTTGCGATGAGATCACGCTCCACCGGAAGTCTCAACCCCAACCCTAACCCTAACCCTAACCCTAACCCTAACCCTAACCCTAACCCTAACCCTAACCCTAACCCTAACCCTAACCCTAACCCTAACCCTAACCCTAACAGAAACCCTAGCAAAGCGAAGTGTAATAAGCCTAAACAAAGCCAAACAGGTTGTTTTGTGTTCCAGCTACATAGAAAGAAGATGATAAAAGTCTGATTGGGCTTATTTCAAAATGGTGTTTTGGGGTTAGAATGCACATTCACTCAAAAATCGCAGTGACATGTTTGTTATCAGCCCAAATCAAGCATAGTTGTTTTGGTTCCATCTCAATAGAAAGAGGACGAATAAACTTGGATTGTTCTTTCGGTGGTCATTCACCCTAACCCTAACCCTAACCCTAACCCTAACCCAGTGTTTCCCAACCTTTTTTGGGCAAAGGCACACTTGTTTGATGAAAAAAATCTCGAGGCACACCACCATTACAGCCCCGTGACGTCAGCGCGCAGCGTCACGCCGGGAGGGACGCACGAAAGTGTAAGTTTCAATTTTTTCCCCTCCCCCTTGCCGGGGAACCTCCAAGCTTTGGGGGTGGGGGGGGGAGGAGGCAGCAAAGCGAGGGACTGAGGGACTCCTCCAACGACAAGGGTTGGGGAAGAAGAGAAAGGGCTATTCCGCTCCAGTCCTTTCTGAAGGAGCTGAGGGTGGGGGTCCTCCGGCGCCTTCGGCGAAACGGCGGCGGCCCAGAGCGCTTCTAGGAGGCTGCCTTTGTGCGCGACGTAAAGCCCTCTTTCCCTCCCTCCAGCCCCGTGTCACCTGTGGAAAAGGGGGCTGGATCCAGTGACGCAACTCGGAAAACTGTTAGGGAAGCCAGAGCAGGAAAGTGAGTGGGGGGCGGCGGCGCCGCTTTAACCCACGTTTCCTTTTTGAAAGAGAAACTTAAAACTAGATGACCCTTGAGACCCCTGCCAACTCTACAGTTCTATGGCCCTTTGTGGAGGGGGGGCAGCACCTGGAAAGACGGGCTAGGGGATAATTGGGGCGGCCGCCTTAGGCACACCAGAAGCGAAGCACGTCCTGAGCTACAAAAACAAACCCAATTCCTGCCTCGTTTTTTGCAGTTTCTGCAAAGCGAGGGAGTCTCCCCCGCCTCCATTCCTCGGTGCCTCCTCCTCCCCCTGCTCCCCACTACGGGTCTCCCCTGCACTTGGCCAGGCCGCCTCACCCTCCTTCCTTTCCCAGAGCAGTGGCTCAGAGCGCCTCCTTGCACCGCAGGTACACTCCGTGGGGAGGGGAGGGAGCGGAAGCCCAGACCAGCCCCCAACCTGCTTAGTCCGACCCCTCAAACCTTCCCAAAATAAGAACACTGCGTTCTACAACGTCACCCCCCAGCGGGGCCCCCTTTATTCCCGGTGAGAGGGGGGCGGCGGAGGGAAAAAGCTGCTTCCCACACTGACCCGCTGCCATCTTGACTTCCCGCAATGAGCCGGATGCGGCGCCTAAGCTCCCTGCCGTCGCTTCTCCGCCTCCTCTACTTTGCACAAGGCTTCAGGGTCGCCGGCCGATTCATCCATCGGCCGCTCTTTCAAGCCCACTCGGAGGAGGAATGAGTCAAAAGAGCCAGAGACGCAGCCGCAGTGGAAGCCCCGTCCCTCCCTTCCAGTCTCGGGGCGGGGCAGAGGCCACCAGGCTGGCAAGCAGAGCGCCAAGAGCGAGGAAGCTGATGCAACGCGGAGGCAGACCCCGGCTGGCGTGTGTTTCCCAACCTTTTTTGGACTCGCCCGCCTCCCTCCAGGCAACATCTCGCGGCACACCAGGCAACATCTCGCGGCACACTAGTGTGCCGCGGAACACCGGTTGGGAAACACTGCCATAACCCTAACCCTAACCCTAACCCTAACCCTAACCCTAACCCTAACCCTAACCCTAAACGCAACCCCAACCCTAACCCTAACCGTAGCAAAGTGAAGTGTAATAAGCCTAAACAAAGCCAAACAGGTTGGTGTTGTGAGAGCTGCCCAAGGTCCCAGCTCACAAAGGACCAACGCCAGTTCGTTGTTATGTAAAAAAGTCTTTATTGAAGTTCAGTTTTTCTTTCATAGCCGCGGCGCACAGCTCTACGTCTGAAACTCTAGACCGCCGAAGCTCCGTCTGAGTCCCCTCCCCCCAGACACCAGTTTAAGACCCTAGCCTTGCTCCACCTCTTCCTTTGCTCTTTCCTCCTCTGGCTCCGCCTGTCAGCTGGGGTCCCACTCTTCCGAGACTCATCTGACGCTGAGTCCCCTGAGTCTTCCCCCTGCCTCCGGCGGGCTTTAGGACCTGGTTCCCAATCCGGGTTTTCTGCTGTCCCACGTGCCTCTACATTTGAACTTGGCGCGCGCGCCCAGCCGGCAACCTTCCTCCTGACCGTTTCACTGCTCCTGTCACTGCTTCCCCCTTCGGGGAGGCTAGCTAGACCTGACCTCCCCTCCGTTCCCCCACTCTCCGATGGAGGTGTGGTCAGCCCAGACTCATCTTCTCCTCCTGCTGGAGGAGACGCTGGCCCTGACACATGGGACTCTTCCCCCCCACTCTGCTCTGGTGGGGAAGCTGGTCCTGATTTCCAGCTGCTGCTTTGGGAGTCCCCACTGGCCCCTTGTTTCTGGTGTGTCTCCCCTGGGACCCCCCTTGCCCTGACCATCGGCGCCTCCTTCTGGGAATCTTCTGATTCGCTGGAGAAGCTCATGGAATCTCTCGGGTCACTGTCATACTCCCCTACGCTGCCCTCAGATTCTTCCCCTTCGCTCTCCATTTCCTCTCTCCCCTGTACCTCTGCTCCTGAGCCCCTGACAGGTGTTAATGCACATTGACCTAGAAATCGCAAAGTGTGTGTAATGAAACCAAAATAACACAATACCGTCTTTCGCTTCTGTCAGAGCTGCTTCAAGATCCTAGCTCACAGAGGATCACGCTAGCCAGCGGTCATTAAGTAAAAGTCTTTATTGAATTACAGTTTCCATTCTCACGCTGCTGTCTGCAACTCTACGTCTACTAGCTAGATCGGCGAGGCTCCGTCTGAGTCTCCGCCCCGTGCGCACCAACTTAATATCCTAGCCTTGCTCCACCTTTTCCTCCTGACTGTCCTCCTCTGGGTCCCTCTACCCCCCGGGGCTTCTTCCTTCCGGGATTCTTCTGACGCTGACCCGGACCCTTCTGCCTCCTTGCGCCGGGCTTTAGGACCTGGTTCCCTTTCGGGGCTGCTCACTGCGCCGCCTTCCTCTGCATTTGAACTTGGCGCGCGCGCCCAACCTTCCACTTTCCTCTTAACCGTTTCTTCGCTCCCCGATGGAGGTGTGGCCACTCCTGACTCCTGCCCTCCCTCCGGTGGTGAGCTGCCAGCGCTTCCCCCCTGGCTCCTTTCCTCTTCCCTGCTTCCTGGCGGTGACGCTGGTCCCGATTTCCAGCTGCTCCCCCCTGAGTCTCCTCTGGCTCTATCTTCCTGGGGTGCCTCTCTAGATTCCCCCCTTGCCCTGGCCACTGGTGCTCCTTTCTGTGAATCCTCTGATTCACTGGAAAGACTGGGAGATCTCGGGTCGTCGTCATCACTCATCCTTTCCTCTGTCTCCTCCCCTTCGCTCTCTGTTTCCTCCCTTGCCCGTGCCTCTGCACCTAAACCCCTGACATCCATCCCCCCCTCGAAGCCCCCCAGTCCCCCCTCCCCTCCTTCCGGTGCTGGAGCTGGGGGCTGCTGTTGCAAAGGGACGAACGTCGGATATCGGTCGCTTCCCGTGGCAGGCCTCCATCGGAACTCTTCCGGGTCTTCCTCCCTGCTCTCGTTGACGACAGTCACCTCCTCTTCCATCTCTGTGCCGCCGTGCTCGAAACCAGGGTCGTCCCCGAAAATGTCCATGTCCGTCTCTCCCGCACTTCCTCCAGGCGGCGTTGCTCGGCCGGAACAGTCCAGCCACTTCCTGCGGAACTGCTCCTCCGGCCTATCGTCCCACCAATACGAGGGTTCTGAGACAGATCCCGAGGGTGACCCCTCCGGGGAACGGACGTCTCGTGTCGGTTCCTCGTCCGAGTCGAACCCCCTGAACGTGCTGTCCGAAAGCGTGGGCGTGAAAAGCCAGTCGTCGAAAAAGTCCGCTGGCATAGGTCTATGTGGGAAGAGGGCATGAAACTCGTCTTTGAGCAGAGGTTCGTCTAAAGCGTAGCCCGGCACCCAGCTGTTCGCACTGGCCGGGGTGCCCTCCCTGGCGAGAAAGTATTCTACTCCCTCTTCCCCCCATCTGGAGTCCAAAATCTCCGTGACTTTGTTGATGCGCTCCTCCTGTGCCACTCCCGCGTGCCCCGTTCCTTCTCTGAGCGGACTCGGCGCCGTTCCGGGTTCCTGGAACCTGTGCGGTGCCTTGTAGGGAGTGAGCACCGATCTGTGGAACACCGGATGCATTCTGGAACCCTCCGGAAGCGCCAGCCTGAAAGCCACCGGGTTGACCTGCTCTTCGACTTGGTAGGGCCCCAGTTGTTTATGCCCTAGTTTCTTCTTGGCCAACGACCTGGCCGGCACTGCGTGGGCTGCTAACCAGACCCAGTCTCCCACGTGGAGCTCTTCGCCAACCCTTCTGTGTTTGTCCGCTTGTACCTTGTATGCGTGTTTAGCCAGCTCCAGGTGGCGCCGCAGCTGATCGTGGACTTCCTGCAGCTCCGACGCGAACGCATCTGCTGACTGCGGCTCCCCTTCTCCCCTGCATTCCAGTCCCGGGAAGGTTCTAGGGTGCCGCCCGTTGTTGGCGAAGAACGGCGTGACGCCCGTGGATACGTGCTTCGTGTTGTTGTAGGCAAACTCTGCAAGCGGCAGGTAATCCACCCACGTCGCAGGCTGTTGGTTCGCATAACATCTCAGGTACTGCTGCATGATGGCATTGGCTCGCTCCGCTTGCCCGTTGGTCTGCGGGTGTCTCGCCGACGCCAGATTGATCTTGACGTTTAGGAAGCCCATCAGCTTCTGCCAGAAGTTCGAGATGAACTGCCGCCCGCGGTCGGACAGAATAGACCGTGGCAGACCGTGAACCTTGAACACGTGGTCTATGAACAGTTTGGCGGTTTGCTCTGCCGTGGCCACCTTAGCACACGGAATGAAATGCGCCATCTTGGAGAACAGGTCCACCACCACCAACACTGCCGTCTTGCCCCTTGAGCTGGGCAGATCCGTGACAAAGTCCAGAGCCACCCTTTCCCAAGGTTCGACCGGAGTTTGCAGCGGCTCCAACAGTCCAGCCGGCGGTTTGTGCACCGTCTTTGCCCTCTGGCAAGTGTCACACCTCGCCACGTAGTCTGCGACCTCCCCTCTCATTCCAGGCCACCAGAAATCCCTGGCTACTAATTCCACCGTCTTCTCCTTGCCAAAGTGCCCGGCCGTGGGTGCGTCATGCAGCTGCTGTAGCACCTTGGCTCGAAGTTCGTCACCCGGCACGTAGATGGCCCCTTTCCGGATGAGCAATCCATCTCGTAGCTGGAAACCGTCGGCCGCTGCCTTGCCCCCTCGCACCTCTGCCATCTTCGTTTGTGCGAAGGAGTCCCCCTGCAACGCTCGCCGCACCGCCTCTAGGTCCACGGTCGCCGCGGCGCACGCCCACACTGTCGGTGCAAAGATGTGCATGGCGGCCGCTGGTGTTGCGTCCTCCAGATACTGTGGCTTGCGGGAGAGAGCGTCTGCCATGATGTTGGTGTCCCCCGGGACATACTCTATTCGGAAGTCGAAGTCCGCAAAGAACTCAGCCCAACGTATCTGCCTCTGGTTCAGGAACTGTGCCGTGCGCCAGTGTTCCAGATTCTTGTGGTCCGTGCAAACCTGCACCGTGTGCTTGGCGCCGATCAGAAAGTGCCTCCATGCTTTGAACGCTGCATGAATGGCCAGCAACTCCCTGTCCCATATGGTGTAGTTCTGCTCGGACTTGCTGAGCTTCCTGGAGTAAAACGCTCCCGGCCGCCACACGCCCTGCTGGTCCTTCTGCAGCAGGACCGCCCCCACTGCTCTGTCCGAAGCGTCTGTCTCCACCCTCATCGGCATGCTGGGGTTGACATGAAGCAGCTGCTCTTCCGACGCGAAGAGACGCTTGAGGGCCTGAAAGGACTGCTCCGCCTGCTCTGTCCAGATGAACTTCTTCTTCTTGGAGCTAAGGGTGTCAGTGATGGCCGCCGTCTGCATCGCGAAGCCCTTGATAAACTTGCGATAGAAGTTCGCAAAGCCGACAAACCGTTGGACCTCCTTCCGGTTGCGTGGGCTCTTCCAATCCAACACTGCTCGAACCTTGGCGCTGTCCATGGCGAGCCCCTTGTCAGACAGCTTGTAGCCCAGAAAATCCACCTCCGGCACGTCAAATTGGCACTTCTCCAGCTTGGCGTAGAGCCTGTGTTGCTTTAGCCTGCCCAGCACTTCCTTGACGTGCTTGTCATGTTCTTGCTGCGACTCCGAAAAGATCAGGATGTCATCCAAGAAACAGACGCACGTCTTGTAGAGAAGTCCTGCCAACACGTGATGCATAAATGCTTGAAAAACGTGAGCGCCATTTTGCAGTCCAAAAGGCATAACTCTGTATTCGTAGGTACCCAGTGGCGTGAACATGGCTGTCTTCCACTCATCACCCTCCCGCATGCGAATGAGGTTGTACGCCCCCCGCAGGTCCAACTTGGTGAACACCTTTCCCTTCCGTACCTTCGCCAGGAGGTCGTCGATGCGGGGCATGGGGAAGTCCGACGGCTTGGTCACACTGTTCAAAATCCTGTAATCCACTACGAGTCTTTTTTGGGGCGTGTCTCGCTTCTTAACAAAGAATACAGGACTGCCCCCCGCTGCCTTAGACTCTCGGATGAAACCGCGCTCCAAATTATGATCGATGAAGTCTTTGAGTTCCTGCAGTTCGTCCTCAGACATGGAATACAGCTTCCCTTTAGGCAGCGCCGCCCCCGGCAGCAGGTCAATTTTGCAGTCATATGGTCTGTGAGGGGGTAGCCTGTCCGCCTCCTTCTCGCAGAAAACTTCCAGAAATTCTGCGTACTTGTGGGGAATCGCTTGCAGCGTGCCTAGCAGCAGCTGTGACTCCTCTTCCTCTCCTTCCTGCCTGGGTACGATGCAGTGTTCAGCACAAAAGGAAGAGCCGAAAACCAGCTGCCTCTGGAACCAAGCCATCGTTGGGCTGTGCTTGTCCAGCCAACTCATGCCCAATACAATGGGCGTGTCAGACAGTTGAGTGACGTTGAAGCTGATGACTTCCCTGTGATTTCCAAGTCGCATCACCATTGGTGGCGTCTGCTTCACCACTTGCCCCCCTAGCAGCTCCCTGCCATCCACAGTGACAACCTGCAGGGGCAGTGTGGCCGGCAGCAACTGCACAGCGTGCCTGTCGACAAATTCCTGCCCTATAAAGTCCGCGTTGCTGCCGGAGTCGATGGTGATTGGCACGTCCATGGTGATTCCAGTGGGCAGCTGGAGAGATGCTGTGAGCCTCACTACTGGTTTGGGCGGGAGGGGGTTCACTGGCTGTAAAATCTCTGGGGACTGCGTCACTAACACGTCTGGCTGGGCCCCAGTGCCTCTTCCTCCAGCCAGACATCGTCGTTTCCCTGCTGTGGTCCTCCCTGCTGCGTTGCTGCAGTCACCATTGCTGAGGCTGCAGTAAGCTTGTGGGGCCTCTGGGGACACTCTTTCGCCATATGCCCTGGCTGCTCACAGACGTAACACTTCCTGGTCCCTCTAGGAGGCTTCGCCTTCACTGCTGCCGGTGCTAGGGCTCTGGTTGCTGACTGAGCCCTTGCACCTCCAACCTCCATAGGTTCGGCTCCTCCTCCTGGCGGAGGCGTGGATTGCGCCCGTGCTGCTTCTCTGGGAAAGAAGGAGGGGCCCCCGGCTGGTTCGCGCCCTCCACGTCCTTCGTCCTTGCTCCACGGACGTCCTTCCAGCCTCACCCCCACAGCCAGTGCCCTCTGAACGACCTCCTGGGTGGTTCGGGGTCTCTCCCCCCTCGCTATCTCATCTTTAATCGAGTTGTGCAGTCCCTCCCAAAAGAGGTCTCTTACAGGAGCCGAATCTCTGTCCCATTCCAGGGCGCTGACCAAGGCGAAAAAGCGGGCATGATACTGTCTGACGCTGGCCCTCCCTTGTCTCAGCCCATGCACCTCCTTCCGTGCAAGATCAATGTCAATACTTGATAAGAAACACCCATCCATCGCTTTAATAAAGGCATCCGCATTCTGGAGCGCCGGATCGTTATCTCTCCATAAATTGCGCAACCATGCTTTCGCCTCCCCATGCAGATGGGACATGATGAACCCCACTCTCTCCTGTTCATCTCTAAAGTCTTTATGCAACAGTTGCAGTGCGCACAGTACGTCGGCTCTAAAGTTGGGATACTGTTGCAGGTTCCCATCGAAGTGAGAGAGCAGTCCGCCTGTCCGTCTCGCCAACCCAATTCCCTCCTGCCGGGGTGTTTGCTTTGCCAGTACGTCTAACCTGACCTGGAGATCCCTGCAGGCGGCAGCTGCCTCGTCCTCTCTCTTCCTGGATGCGAGAACCTCGGCGTTCAGTTGTGCCACTGCTTTTCTGAGGTCCTCTATCTGCTGCTCAGCCGTCATGTCTCCTGCCGTTCGTGAGCTCGCTAGTGGGCGCCTGTTTCTCTCCCCTCCTCGAGGCTGCAGATGCCCACAATGTGGAGACGGAGCCTACTGTCAGAGCTGCTTCAAGATCCTAGCTCACAGAGGATCACGCTAGCCAGCGGTCATTAAGTAAAAGTCTTTATTGAATTACAGTTTCCATTCTCACGCTGCTGTCTGCAACTCTACGTCTACTAGCTAGATCGGCGAGGCTCCGTCTGAGTCTCCGCCCCGTGCGCACCAACTTAATATCCTAGCCTTGCTCCACCTTTTCCTCCTGACTGTCCTCCTCTGGGTCCCTCTACCCCCCGGGGCTTCTTCCTTCCGGGATTCTTCTGACGCTGACCCGGACCCTTCTGCCTCCTTGCGCCGGGCTTTAGGACCTGGTTCCCTTTCGGGGCTGCTCACTGCGCCGCCTTCCTCTGCATTTGAACTTGGCGCGCGCGCCCAACCTTCCACTTTCCTCTTAACCGTTTCTTCGCTCCCCGATGGAGGTGTGGCCACTCCTGACTCCTGCCCTCCCTCCGGTGGTGAGCTGCCAGCGCTTCCCCCCTGGCTCCTTTCCTCTTCCCTGCTTCCTGGCGGTGACGCTGGTCCCGATTTCCAGCTGCTCCCCCCTGAGTCTCCTCTGGCTCTATCTTCCTGGGGTGCCTCTCTAGATTCCCCCCTTGCCCTGGCCACTGGTGCTCCTTTCTGTGAATCCTCTGATTCACTGGAAAGACTGGGAGATCTCGGGTCGTCGTCATCACTCATCCTTTCCTCTGTCTCCTCCCCTTCGCTCTCTGTTTCCTCCCTTGCCCGTGCCTCTGCACCTAAACCCCTGACAGCTTCCATATGCGTAGAAAGAAGACGCATAAGCTTTGATTGGTATTATTTCAATTTGCATGGTGTTTTTTGGGTGTGCACCAGAATCACCCCCAACGAAAGCAAAAAAAATTTTTGGGTTCCATCTTCATAAAAAGAAGATGATAAAGCTCTGATTGGGTTATTTCAAATTGGTGGTTTTTTGGTTAGAATGCACATTCACCCAAAAATCGCAGTGACATGTTTTTTATCAGCCTAAATCAAGCTAGGTGTTTTGGTTCCACCTCAATAGAAAGAGGACAAATAAGCTTGGATTCACCCTGACCCTAACCCTAACCCTAACCCTAACCCTAACCCTAACCCTAACCCTAACCCTAACCCTAACCCTAACCTTAACCCTAACCCTAGCAAAGCGATGTGTAATAAGCCTAAACAAAGCCAAACAGGTTGTTTTGTGTTCCAGCTACATAGAAAGAAGAATCTTGGATTTCACTTACTTCAAGTCGTGTTCTTTGGTGTTAATGCACATTGACCCAGAAATCGCGAAGTGTGTGTAATGAAACGAAAATAACGCAACACCGTTTTTCCGCTTCCATATGCGTAGAAAGAAGCCGAATAAGCTTTCATTGAATCATAGAATCATAGAGTTGGAAGAGACCACAAGGGCCATCGAGTCCAACCCCCTGCCAAGCAGGAAACACCATCAGAGCACTCCTGACATATGGTTGTCAAGCCTCTGCTTAAAGATCTCCAAAGAAGGAGACTCCACCACACTCCTTGGCAGCAAATTCCACTGTCGAACAGCTCTTACTGTCAGGAAGTTCTTCCTAATGTTTAGGTGGAATCTTCTTTCTTGAAGTTTGGATCCATTGCTCCGTGTCCGCTTCTCTGGAGCAGCAGAAAACAACCTTTCTCCCTCCTCTATGTGACATCCTTTTATATATTTGAACATGGCTATCATATCACCCCTTAACCTCCTCTTCTCCAGGCTAAACATGCCCAGCTCACTTAGCAGTTCCTCATAAGGCATCGTTTCCAGGACTTTGACCATTTTGGTTGTCCTCCTCTGGAAACGTTCCAGTTTGTGAGTGTCCTTCTTGAATTGTGGTGCCCAGAACTGGACACAGTACTCCAGGTGAGGTCTGACCAGAGCAGAATACAGTGGCACTATTACTTCGCTTGATCTAGATGCTATACTCCTATTGATGCAGCCCAGAATTGCATTGGCTTTTTAAGCTGCCGCGTCACACTGTTGGCTCATGTCAAGTTTGTTGTCAACTCGGAGGACAGATGAGATGACAATTTGTGCATTTAGTTGCTTCAATTTCCTGCCGAGAGCCTCGTAGTCTCTTTCGATCTTCTGGAAGCTATTGCTTGCAGTGTCATTGGTTCCCACATGAACCAAGAGGAAGGGGTATTTGTCAGTGGGTTTTATGATTCCTTGCAGTCGTTCAGTTACATATTGGATCTTAGCCCCGGGGAGACAGCACAGTTCCCGTGACATCTTGTCAGGCCCACAGATCACTGCTTCTGTTCCCTCAGTAGGGAACCCCCTATCACCACTACACGCCTCCTCTTGGGTTTGGTCGGGGTTCTTCCGTGAGCTGTCCATTCCAAGGTCGCCTGCACATTCCCTGAGGACTGACTTTGCTTCTCATCTTCATATACCTGATCGACTGTAATGAGGGAGAGATCCTCAAATGGAGTCTGCTCTTCGTCTTCCATGCTAGGGGAGAGTACCTCAAAGCGATTGTGTATTTCTAAACAATCAGAGCGAACCCTGGGCCTCCTTCTTCTTTGAGTCACATTTCTCCATATATCTGGCTCCTGTGTTGGTGAACTAGCCTCCTTCTCAGGGGAGTCCCCTGTCTCCTCCTTGGTGGAGACGGTGTGCTCTGTTGCTTCCAAGAAGAGCTCCAGCTCTCTAATTCTTTGGAGCGTAGCTACACGTTCCTCCAGTTGCTGGACTTTGTCTTTTAAGAGGGCAATCAACATGCAATTGCTGCAGGTAAAGCTGCCTGCAACCTTTGGCAAGATGGCAAACATTGTGCAGGAACTGCAGGCGACTGCAGCTGTTCCCTCCCCCTCCATCTTGAGAATGTGTCGTTGGGGGTGGCTACAGCGGTCCTCCATCATAAAAAGCGTGAAGACAGGACAAATAACAACTAATCAGCCACAAAGAAACACACACAAACAAGAAAACGCTTTTTGCTCCTTCAACTGCTGCCCTGCTAGCTCTGATAAGCTCCTCCCACAGCTAATCCCCTGCCTCAACAGAAACCCTGCCCCCTCTGACCTTTGCACAGGGAGAACAGTTAATCAGCCACAAAGAAAGACACACACACAAGAAAACCCTTTTTACTCCTTCTTCAACTGCTGCCCTGCTAGGTCTGATAAGCTCCTCCCACAGCTAATCACCTGCCTCAACAGAAACCCTGCCCCCTCTGACCTTTGCACAGGGAGAACAGCTAATCAGCCACAAAGAAACACACACACACAAACACGAAAACCCTTTTTGCTCCTTCTTCAACTGCTGCCCTGCTAGCTCTCATAAGCTCCTCCCACAGCTAATCACCTGCCTCAACAGAAACCCTGCCCCCTGTGACCTTCGCAAAGCTAGAACAGCTAGTCAGCCACAAAGAAACACACATACACACACAAACACACACACGAAAACCCTTTTTGCTCCTTCTTCAACTGCTGCCCTGCTAGCTCTGATAAGCTCCTCCCACAGCTAATCCCCTGCCTCAACAGAAACCCTGCCCCCTCTGACCTTTGCACAGGGAGAACAGCTAATCAGCCACAAAGAAACACACATACACAAGTAAACCCTTTTTGCTCCTTCTTTAACTGCTGCCCTGCTAGCTCTGATAAGCTCCATCCACAGCTAATCACCTGCCTCAACAGAAACCCTGCCCCCTCTGATCTTTGCACTTGGAGAACAGCTAGTCAGCCACAAAGAAACACACACACACAAGAAAACGTTTTTTGCTCCTTCTTCAACTGCTGCCCTGCAAGCTCTGATAAGCTCCATCCACAACTAATCACCTGCCTCAACAGAAACCCTGCCCCCTCTGACCTTTGCACAGGGAGAACAGCTAGTCAGCCACAAAGAAACACACACACACACAAGAAAACCCTTTTTGCTCCTTCGTCAACTGCTGCCCTGCAAGCTCTGATAAGCTCCATCCACAGCTAATCACCTGCCTCAACAGAAACCCTGCCCCCTCTGACCTTTGCACAGGGAGAACAGCTAGTCAGCCACAAAGAAACACACACACACACAAGAAAACCCTTTTTGCTCCTTCGTCAACTGCTGCCCTGCTAGATCTGATAAGCTCCTCCCACAGCTAATCACCTGCCTCAACAGAAACCCTGCCCCCTCTGACCTTTGCACAGGGAGAACAGCTAATCAGCCACAAAGAAACACACAGACACAAGAAAACCCTTTTTGCTCTTTCTTCAACTGCTGCACTGCTAGCTCTAATAAGCTCCTCCCAGAGCTAATCACCTGCGTCAAGAAAAACCCTGCCCCCTCTGACCTTTGCACAGGGAGAACAGCTAGTCAGCCACAAAGAAACACACACACACACACGAAAACCCTTTTTGCTCCTTCTTCAACTGCTGCCCTGCTAGCTCTGATAAGCTCCTCCCACAGCTAATCACCTGCCTCAACAGAAACCCTGCCCCCTCTGACCTTTGCACAGGGAGAACAGCAACAAAGAAACACACACACACACACACACACACAAGAAAACCCTTTCTGCTCCTTCTTCAACTGCTGCCCTGCTAGCTCTGATAAGCTCCTCCCAGAGCTAATCACCTGCCTCAACAAAAACCCTGCCCCCTCAGACGTTTGCACAGGGAGAACAGCTAATCAGCCACAAAGAAACACACACAAACAAGAAAACCCTGTTTGCTCCTTCTTCAACTGCTGCCCTGCTAGCTCTGGTAAGCTCCTCCCACAGCTAATCACCTGCCTCAACAGAAACCCTGCCCCCTCTGACCTTTGCACAGGGAGAACAGCCACAAAGAAACACACACACACACAGACACACACACAAGAAAACCCTTTTTGCTCCTTCTTCAACTGCTGCCCTGCTAGCTCTGATAAGCTCCTCCCACAGCTAAATCACCTGCGTCAACAAAAACCCTGCCCCCTCTGACCTTTGCACAGGGAGAACAGCTAGTCAGCCACAAAGGAACACACACACACAAGAAAACCGTTTTTGCAAATTATTTCAAATTGGTGTTTTTGTTGCACATTCACTCAAAAATCGCAGAGTGACATTTTTGTTATCACCCCAAATCAAAGATGTTTTGTTTCCATCGCAATAGAAGGAGGACAAATAAGCTTGGATTGTTCTTTCGGTGGTAATTCACTTTTACTCTAACCCTACCCCTACCCCTAACTCTAACCCTAACCCCAACGCTGACCCTAACTGTAACCCTAAACCTAACCCTGACCCTAACCCTAACCCTGACCCTGACCCTGACCCTAACCCTAACTCGAACCCGAACCCGAACCCGAACCCTAACTATAACCATAACCCGAACCCAAACCCGAACCTTTGATTGGTCTTATTTCAATTCGCATCGTGTTTTTTGGATGTTTTTTCGGAATCACCCCCGACCAAAGCAAAAAGGTCCTCTGCCATCTACATAAAAAGAAGATGATAAAGCTCTGATTGGGCTTATTTCAAATTGGGTTTTTTGGGGTTAGAATGCACAATCACCCAAAAATCGCAGTGACATGATTTTTATCAGCCCAAATCAAGCATACGTTGTTTGGTTCCATCTCAATAGGCAGAGGACGAATAAGCTTGGATTGTTCTTTCTTTGGTCATTCACCCCGACCCTAACCCTAACCCTAACCCTAACGCTAACCCCAACCCCAACCCCAACCCTACCCCTAACCCTAACCCCAACCCTAACTGTAACCCTAACCCTAACACAAGCAAAGTGTAGTGTAATAAGCCTAAACAAAGGCAAAGAGGTTGTTTTGTGTTCCTGCTACATAGAAAGAAGAATCTTGGATATCGCAACCAAAATGGTCAAAGGCCTGGAAACGATGCCTTATGAGGAACGGCTAAGGGAGCTGGGCATGTTTAGCCTGGAGAAGAGGAGGTTAAGGGGTGATATGATAGCCATGTTCAAATATATAAAAGGATGTCACATAGAGGAGGGAGAAAGGTTGTTTTCTGCTGCTCCAGAGAAGCGGACACGGAGCAATGGATCCAAACTACAAGAAAGAAGATTCTACCTAAACATTAGGAAGAACTTCCTGACAGTAACAGCTGTTCGACAGTGGAATTTGCTGCCAAGGAGTGTGGTGGAGTCTCCTTCTTTGGAGGTCTTTAAGCAGAGGCTTGACAACCATATGTCAGGAGTGCTCTGATGGTGTTTCCTGCTTGGCAGGGGGTTGGACTCGATGGCCCTTGTGGTCTCTTCCAACTCTATGATTCTATGATTCTATGATTCTATGATCGCTTATTTCAAGTCGTGTTCTTTGGTGTTCATGCACATTGACCCAGAAATCGCAAAGTGTGTGTAATGAAACGAAAATAACACAAGACCGTCTTTTCGCTTCCATATGCGTAGAAAGAAGCCGAATAATCTTTGATTGGTCTTATTTCAATTCACATGGTGTTTTTTGGGAATCACCCCCAACCAAAGCAAAAAGGTGTTTTGGGTTCCATCTACATAAAAAGAAGATGATAAAGCTCTGATTGGGCTTATTTCAAATTGGTGTTTTTGGGTCTAGAATGCACATTCATTCAAAAATCGCAGAGTGACATTTTCGTTATCAGCCCAAATCAAGGATAGGTGTTTTGGTTCCATCTCAATAGAAAGAGGACGAATAAACTTGGATTTTTCTTTCGATGGTCATTCACCCTGACCCTAACCCTAATCCTAGCAAAGCGAAGTGTAATAAGCCTAAACAAAGCCAAACAGGTTGTTTTGTGTTCCAGCTAAATAGAAAGAAGAATCTTGGATTTCGCTTATTTCAAGTCGTGTTCTTTGGTGTTAATGCACATTGACCCAGAAATCGCAAAGTGTGTGTAATGAGACCAACATAACACAACACCGTCTTTTCGCTTCCATATGCGTAGAAAGAAGCCGAATAAGCTTTGATTGGTCTTATTTCAATTCGCATGGTGTTTTTTGGGTGTGCACTGGAATCACCCCCAACCAAAGCAAAAAGGTGTTTTGGGTGCTGTCAGGGGTACAGGGACAGAGGCACAGGGAAGGCAGGAAATGGAGAGCGATGGAGAGGAATCCCAGGAGAGCGAGGAAGAGGATAGCAATGACGCAGGGGGTTCCATGAGTCTCTCCAGCGAATCAGAGAACAGGTTGGCGTTGGTCTTTTGTGAGCTGAGACCTGAGGCAGCCCTGACAGTAAGTCCCCTCCCAAAAGTACTCAAATTTTTTTTTTTTTGCGAAGCTCACGAAGTTTGGCGGCCATGAGTATGGAGGAGCAGATAGCTGATCTACGCAACGCAGTCTCCCAGCTTACCACTGCGGTAGTGGTCTCCCAGAAGAAGGGGGAAGAGGCGGAAAAGCGATGCCAGGATCTGCAAGCCAGGTGGGATCATGCATGCCAAGTGGGATTCCCGGGGTCCAGATCTGCAGGCGTAGGACTGGGCAGAAGGGGAGGCAACTTGGTAGCCCACTTTGATGGGAACCTGAAGCAGTACCCCAGTTTTCGAGCAGACGTCGAATATGCGTTGCATTTGCTTCGCGACGACTTTAAAGATGAGGAGGAGAAGGTGGGGTTCATTGTGTCCCACTTGCATGGGGAAGCGAGGGCTTGGCTGCGCAATCTGTGGCGCGAAGATTGTCCTGCTCGAAGGGACTCAGATGAATTTATCAAAGCCATGGACGCTTGCTTCCAATCTACCGTGGATGTGGATATAGCACGCAAGGAGCTGCATGGTTTAAGGCAAGGCAAGGCTACAGTACGTCAGTATCATGCTAGGTTTTTTGCCTTGCTGAATGTACTGAAATGGGAGAAAGATTCCCTGGCAGTAAGAGACTTGTTTTGGGAGGGGTTGTCTGGCCCTGTAAAAGATGAATTGGCAAGGGGGGTCAGACCTCAAACCCTAGCAGAACTTGTGCAGCGGGCGCTCGCCATTGGAGTGCGCCACGAAGAACGCCCTTGGCGCAATGAGGAGGGTCGCCAGCTTCACACACCCTCTAGAGCGCCTCCTTTCCTTCCCAGGGATCTAGGACGTACGCGTCCCTCACCTCAGCTGCAGGCAGGGGAGGAACCAATGGAACTTGGTGGTGCACAGGCTCAGTCAGCTGCCGGAGCCCCAGCGTCCGGAGCAGTCAAGACGAAGCCTCCTAGAGGGAACAGGAAGTGTTACATCTGTGACAGTGCGATGCACATGGCCAAAGAGTGTCCCCAGAGGCTCCAAAAGCACACTGCAGCCTTAGCAACAGTAACTGCAGCAGCACTACCTGAAGAGCAATTTCAGGGAAACGACAATGCCTGGCTGGAAGCAGAAATGCTGGGGCACAGCCAGGCGAGTCAGTAGGACAGTCCCCAGCGCTTTTGCAGCATACAAACCCCCTGCCACCCAAGCCAGTGGTGCAGCTCACTGCAACTCTCCAGCTACCTAATGGACGCACCCTGGAAGTCCCCATTACAATTGACAGTGGGAGCAACGCAGACTTCGTGGGGGTGCACTTCGTCAAGCAGCATCGCATAGAGCTCCTACCAGCCACGCTGCCATTGAACGTCGTCACAGTGGATGGCAGGAAGCTGCTGGGTGGGCAGGTGGTACAACAGACGCCACCCATGGTAATGCAGATTGGCAATCACCGAGAAGTCATCAGTTTCAACGTCACCCGCCTGTCAGACACACCTATAGTGTTAGGCATGAGTTGGCTGGATAGGCACAGCCCAACCATGGCGTGGTACCAGCGGCAGCTCACTTTCGGCTCGTCCTATTGCGCGCAGCATTGCATCCAGACCGGTCAGGAGGAGGAGGGCCAAGAGGAGGGGCAGCAGCTAAGTCTCAGCATGGCGCAAGCAGTACCCCTCAAGTACAAGGGGTTTTTGGAGGTCTTCTGCGAAAAGGAGGCTGACCAGTTGCCACCCCACCGGCCCTACGATTGCGCTATTGACCTCTTGCCAGGGACAACGCTGCCGCCTGTGAAGCTGTATTCCATGTCCGAGGATGAGCTGCAGGAGCTCAGGGAGTTCATAGATCACAACCTGCAGCGGGGATTCATCCGAGAATCGAAGGCTGTAGGGGGCAGTCCTGTGTTTTTCGTGAAGAAGAAGGACACGCCCCAAAAGAGGCTGATCGTAGACTTTAGATTCATAAACTCGAAGACAAAGCCCGCGGCCTTTCCCATGCCCAAGATTGACGACCTGCTCGCGACGGTGCGGAAAGGGAAGATCTTCACCAAGTTGGATCTCCGCGGAGCTTACAATCTCATACGCGTGCGAGAGGGTGATGAGTGGAAGACGGCCATGTTCACGCCGTTGGGCACCTACGAATACAGAGTTATGCCGTTTGGTCTCCAGAATGGCTCCCACTATTTCCAAGCTTTTATGCACCACGTGCTAGCGGGACTCCTCTACAAGAAGTGCGTATGTTTCCTCGACGAAATTCTGATCTTCTCGGAATCGCCGGAGGCTCACGAGAGCGACGTTAAGGAGGTCCTGCAGAGGCTACGGGAGCACAGGCTTTACGCCAAGCTGGAGAAGTGCCAATTCGACGTGACGGAGGTGGATTTTCTGGGCTATAGGCTGTCCGACAGGGGACTAGCCATGGACAGCGCCAAGGTCCGCGCGGTGTTGGACTGGAAAAGCCCGCGAAATCGGAAGGAGGTCCAGAGGTTCGTCGGCTTCGCCAACTTTTACCGCAAGTTCATCAGGGGTTTCACCAGGGAGACGGCAGCTATCACGGACACTCTCAGCTCCAAGAAGAAGAAGTTCACCTGGACGGACCAGGCGGAGCAGTCCTTCAGGAGACTTAAGAGTCTCTTCGCGTCCGAAGAACAGCTGCTACACGTGAATCCCGGCAGGCCCATGAGGGTTGAGACTGACGCATCTGACAGAGCGGTGGGGGCCGTCCTTTTACAGGAAGACCCGCAGGGGAACTGGAGGCCCTGCGCTTTCTACTCCCGGAAGCTCAGCAAGTCGGAACAGAACTACACCATCTGGGACAGGGAGTTGCTGGCCATCCACGCGGCTTTCAAGGCGTGGAGGCACTTCCTCATTGGAGCCAAGCACACCGTGCAGGTCCGCACGAACTACAAGAACCTAGAGTACTGGCGCACGGCGAAGCTACAGAGCCAGAGGCACATACGCTGGGCAGAGTTCTTTGCGGACTTCGATTTCAGGATTGAGTACATCCCAGGCGACAACAATGTCATAGCAGATGCGCTCTCCAGGAAACCGCAGTATCTCGAGGAAGCGGCACCTGTGGGAGCCAAGCACATTTTTGCACCGCAGGCGTGGGCGTGCGCTTCAGCCACCGTGGACCTGGAGGCGGTGCGTTGCGCGCTGCAGACGGATCCGTTCGCACAGTCCAAGATGGAAGAGGTGCGGAGAGGCACAGCGAGGGACGACGAGTTCCAGATACGCGACGGCCTGCTAACCCGTAAAGGTGCTCTCTACATTCCGGGAGACGATCTCCGCGCGAAGGTTCTGCAGCAGTTGCACGACGCACCCAGCGCTGGCCACTTCGGCAAGTAAAAGACGGCGGAATTAGTGGCCAGAGACTTTTGGTGGCCCCAGATGCGAGGGGAGGTCGCGGACTACGTCGCCAGGTGTGACACTTGCCAAAGGTCCAAGCCAGTGCACCAGAAACCAGCGGGACTGCTGGAACCATTAGAGACGCCACTGCAACCGTGGGAGAGGGTGGCGCTGGACTTTGTCACTGATCTGCCCAGTTCGCGAGGCAAGACGGCGGTGCTTGTGGTTGTAGACCTGTTCACCAAGATGGCGCATTTCATTCCTTGCGCGAAGGTGGCGACTGCGGAGCAGACCGCCAAACTGTTCATAGACCACGTGTTCAGGGTGCACGGCTTGCTGCGATCCATCCTGTCCGACCGCGGTCGCCAGTTCGTTTCCAGTTTTTGGCAGAAGCTCCTGGGTATCCTGAACGTCAAGATCAACTTAGCGTCGGCGAGACACCCGCAGACCAACGGCCAAGCGGAAAGGGTCAACGCCATCATACAGCAGTACCTGCGCTGTTACGCCAATCAGAAGCCTGCGACTTGGGTGGACTACTTGCCAATGGCCGAGTTTGCCTACAACAACACGAAGCACGCGTCCACGGGGGTGACGCCGTTCTTCGCCAACAATGGGCGGCATCCCAGAACCTTTCCGGGAGTGGAGACGACGGTGCAGGGAGCGACGCAGGGAGCGGAGCATTTGGCCGCAGAATTGCAGGAGGTCCACGAGGAGCTCCGACGGCACTTAGAGCTGGCTAAACACGCCTACAAGGTGCAGGCAGACAGGCACAGGAGGGCAGGGGAAGACATACAGGTGGGGGACTGGGTATGGTTGGCAGCCCAGGCGGCGCCTACCAAGTCGTTAGCCAAGAAGAAGCTAGGACACAGACAGCTGGGGCCATACCAAGTTGAGGCCAAGATCAACCCCGTAGCTTATCGGTTGACCCTCCCAGAAGGTTCCCGAATGCACCCGGTCTTTCATAGGTCGGTGCTTACGCCCTACAAAGCCCCACACAGGTTTCAGGAGCCAGGGACGGCACCGGACCCACGCAGGGAGTCCCCAAGGGGGGGGGGAAGTCACCGAAGGCCGAGACACTCAACGAGGTCACAGAAATTCTGGACTCTAGATGGGGGGAGGAGGGAGTAGAATACCTCCTCGCCAGAGAGGGTACCCCGGCCAGTGCCAACAGTTGGGTGCCGGGCTATGCTCTGGAAGAACCCCTTCTTAAGGACGAGTTCCATGCACTCTTCCCACACAGGCCCATGCCAGCGGAATTTTTCGACGACTGGCTTTTTACGCCTACACTTTCAGGCAGCACCTTCCGGGGGTTCTCCTCAGCAGAGGAGACCACGCCAGAATCGAGTCCTCCAAGGGGATCGTGCTCGGGGGTGGACACGGATCGCTCTTACTGGTGGGACGACCAACCAGAGGATGAGTGGCGCAGGAGATTGCTGAGGGGGCCCTGGCAGACAGCAACGTCCAAAGAGACAGGGGGAGGACATGGACGTGTTAGGAGAGGACCTTGGTTTTGAGCACACAAGCAATGAGCTGGAAGCAGAGACGATTGACGTCGACGAACTGTATCCAAGATCTACCCCAGCGACTGAGGAGCTTCCAGAACCTGCACCCGAGCAGCGGGAGGGGGGAAGGGGGGGCTTCGAGGGGGGGATGGATGTCAGGGGTACAGGGACAGAGGCACAGGGAAGGCAGGAAATGGAGAGCGATGGAGAGGAATCCCAGGAGAGAGAGGAAGAGGATAGCAATGACGCAGGGGATTCCATGAGTCTCTCCAGCGAATCAGAGGATTCCCAGAAAGGGGCGCCTGTGGTAAGGGCAAGGGGAGCCCCGGGGGGAAAGTGTCAGGAGCGGTGGGCCAGCAGGGGACCCCAAAGCGGCAGCTGGGAATCAGGGCCAGCCTCCCCACCAGAGCGCAGCGAGGGAGGGGGAGGGTCCAGTGTGTCAGAGGGAGCAGCTCCGGCGACAGAGAAAGGGGAGGGATCAGAGCAAGCCGTTCTCCCGGAAGGGGAGGAAAGCAGTGAGGGGAGTAGCATAACTGTCAAAAGGAAGGTCAGAAGTTGGGCGCGCGCGCCAAGTTCAAATGAGGAGGCGCGCGGGAGAACAGGGAGCCCGGAGGAGGAGGGGCCAGGACCCAAAGCCCGCAGGAGGGGGCAGGAGCAGTCTGGAGACTCTGCTTCAGGAGAAAGCAGGAGGGGAGGAACCCCGACGGGCAGAAAGACCCTGCGGAAAAGGAAAGAGAGAAAGAGGTGGGGCAGCGTTAGCTTATTAAACTGGTGTAGGGGTGGGACCGATTCAGAGGGGACTTCTAATGTCTAGGAGAAAGAGACGCGGGGCTGCACGCCTCGGTTGTGGAACCAATAATGAACTGCAATAAACACCCTTGTATATAAGAAGAGGTTGGCGTTGGTCTTTTGTGAGCTGAGACCTGAGGCAGCCCTGACAGGTGCCATCTACATAAAAAGAAGATGATAAAGCTCTGATTGGGCTTATTTCAAATTGGTGTTTTTGGGGTTAGAATGCACGTTCACTCAATAATCGCAGAGTGACATGATTTTTATCAGTCCAAATCAAACATAGGTGTTTTGGTTCCATCTCAATAGAAGGAGGACAAATAAGCTTGGATTGTTCTTTCGGTAGTCATTCACCCTGACCCTAACCCTAACTCTAACCCTAACCCTAACCCTAACCCTAACCCTAACCCTAACCCTAATAATAATAATAATTTATTATTTGTACCCCGCCCATCTGGCTGGGTTTCCCCAGCCACTCTGGGCGGCTTCCATAGAAACCAAAAAAACACTAAAATATCATACATTAAAAACTTCCCTGAACAGGGCTGCCTTAAGATGTCTTCTGAATGTCAGGTAGTTGTTTATCGTTTTGACATCTGATGGGAGGGCGTTCCACAGGGCGGGCGCCACTACCGAAAAGGCCCTCTGCCTGGTTCCCTGTAGCTTTGCTTCTCGCAATGAGGGAACCGCCAGAAGGCCCTCGGCGCTGGACCTCAGCGTCCGGGCAGAACGATGGGGGTGGAGACGCTCCTTCAGGTATACTGGGCCGAGGCCGTTTAGGGCTTTAAAGGTCAACACCAGCACTTTGAATTGTGCTCGGAAACGTACTGGGAGCCAATGTAGGTCTTTCAAGACCGGTGTTATGTGGTCTCGGCGGCTGCCCCCAGTCACCAGTCTAGCTGCCGCATTCTGGATTAGTTGTAGTTTCCGAGTCACCTTCAAAGGTAGCCCCACGTAGAGCGCATTGCAGTAGTCCAAGCGGGAGATAACCAGAGCATGCACCACTCTGGTGAGACAGTCCACGGGCAGGTAGGGTCTCAGCCTGCGTACCAGGTGGAGTTGGTAGACAGCTGCCCTGGATACAGAATTGACCTGCGCCTCCATGGACAGCTGTGAGTCCAAAATGACTCCCAGGCTACGCACCTGGTCCTTCAGGGGCACAGTTACCCCATTCAGGACCAGGGAGTCCTCCACACCAGCCCGCCCCCTGTCCCCCAAGAACAGTACTTCTGTCTTGTCAGGATTCAACCTCAATCCATTAGCCGCCATCCATCCTCCAACCGCCTCCAGGCACTCACACAGGACCTTCACCGCCTTCACTGGTTCTGATTTGAAAGAGAGGTAGAGCTGGGTATCATCTGCATATTGATGGACACCCAGTCCAAACCCCCTGATGATCTCTCCCAGCGGCTTCATATAGATGTTAAAAAGCATGGGGGAGAGGACGGAACCCTGAGGCACCCCACAAGTGAGGGCCCAAGGGTCTGAACACTCATCCCCCCCCACCACTTTCTGAACACGGCCCAGGAGGAAGGAGCGAAACCACTGTATAACAGTGCCCCCAGCTCCCAACCCCTCTAGACGGTCCAGAAGGATGTTATGGCCGATTGTATCAAAGGCCGCTGAGAGATCCAGCAGAACTAGGAAACAACTCTCACCTTTGTCCCTAGCTCGCCGGAGATCATCAACCAGTGCGACCAAGGCAGTTTCAGTCCCATGATGAGGCCTGAACCCCGATTGGAAGGGATTCAAATGGTCCGCATCCTCCAGGCGTGCCTGGAGTTGTTCAGCAACCACACGCTCAATCACCTTGCCCAAGAATGGAAGATTTGAGACTGGGCGATAGTTGGCCATACTGGCCGGGTCTAAAGATGGTTTTTTAAGAAGCGGTTTAATGACCGCCTCTTTCAGCAGATCTGGGAATGTTCCCTCACAGAGGGAAGCATTCACCACCCCGCAGAGCCCATCGCCCAGCCCTTCCCGGCTTGCTTTTATTAGCCAGGATGGGCAAGGATCAAGGAGACAGGTGGTTGGTTTCACGAGTCCAAGCAGCCTGTCCACATCCTCGGGGGTAACGGATTGAAATTGATTCCATGCAACTTGACCAGACAGAGCTCCAGCACTCTCCCACCCCAGCCCTGCTCCCACGGTGGTGTCTAGCTCCTTCCGAATATGAGTGATTTTATCTGCAAAAAATCGTTGCAGGAGATCTTGGGGTCTTTACAAGGCCCCGGTGGTAAAGGTGGTTCCGTTAAATTGCGGACCACCTGAAAGAGTCTCCTGCTACTATTTTCTGCAGATGCAATAGAGGCGGTGAAGAAAGTCTTCTTCGCCGTCGCTATCGCCACTTGGTAGGCTCGACGATGAGCTCTAACCTGTGTCCGGTCAGATTCGGAGTGAGTTTTCTGCCACCGACGCTCTAGCCACCTCAGCGATTGTTTCATCGCCCTCAGCTCCGGGGAAAACCACGGGGCTGTCCGGGCTCCATGCAATCGGAGAGGGCGCTTCGGAGCCAGACAGTCGATAGCCCTGGTTAACTCCGCATTCCAGCGGGCCACCAGGGAATCAGCTGAAAGGCCATCAACATGGGATAAAGCATCCCCTACCACTCTCTGGAAACCATTTGGATCCATTAAGTGGATAACCCTAACCCTAACCCTAACCCTAACCCTAACCCTAACCGTACCCGTAACCGTAACTGTCAGAGCTACCCTAGGTCCCAGCTCACAAAGGACCAACGCCAGTCCGTTGTTATATACAAAAGTCTTTATTGAAGTTCAGTTTGTCTTTCACATTAGCAGCGTGCAGCTCTACGTCTGAGACTCTAGACCGCCGAAGGTCCGTCTGAGTCTCCGCCCCCCATACACCAGTTTAAGACCCGAGCCTTGCTCCACCTCTTCCTTTGCTCTTTCCTCCTCTGGCTCCACCTGTCAGCTGGGGTTTCGCCCTTTCTAGACTCTTCTGACGCTGAGTCCCCTGATTCTTCCCCCAGCCTCCGGCGGGCTTTAGGACCTGGTTCCCGATCCGGGCTGCCTGCTGTCTCGCGCGCCTGTACATTTGAACTTGGTGCGCGCGCCCAGCCGGTAACCTTCCTCCTGACCGTTTCACTGCTCCTGTCACTGCTTCCCCCTTCGGGGGGGCTAGCTGGACCTGACACCTGGGACTCTTCCCCCCCACTCTGCTCTGGTGGGGAAGCTGGTCCTGATTTCCAGCTGCTGCTTTGGGAGTCCCCGCTGGCCCCCTGTTTCTGGTGCGTCCCCCCTGGGACCCCCCTCGCCCTGACCATCGGCGCCTCCTTCTGGGAATCTTCTGATTCGCTGGAGAAGCTCATGGAATCTCTCGGGTCACTGTCATACTCCCCTATGCTGCCCTCAGATCCTTCCCCTTCACTCTCCATCTCCTCTCTCCCCTGTGCCTCTGTCCCTGAGCCCCTGACATCCATCCCCCCCTCGAAGCCCCCTTCCCCCCTCCCTCTCTTCGGGTGCGGGTTTCGGGTGCTCCAGTGCTGAGGGGGTGAGTGTTGGATACAGTTCCTTCCCCCTGGCGTGCAACCGCCCAGTCGGATCCGGCCCATCCGTAATGGGCTCGTCGATGTCGATCTCCTCTGCTTCCATCTCCCTGCATTCGTGTTCGAACCCAAGGTCCTCCCCTAACACGTCCATGTCCGTCTCTCCCCCTGTTACCTCAGGTGATGCTGCGTGCCAGGGCCCCCTTATCAATTCCCTGCTCCACCCCACCTCCGGTTGAGTGTCCCACCAGTAAGAGCGATCTGTGGCAGACCCCGAGAGCGATCCCTCCGGGGAGCTTGTGTCTGGCGCCGTTTCCTCAGCGGATGAGAACCACTGGAACCTGCTGGTTGAAAGTGTGGGTGTGAAAAGCCAGTTGTCGAAATAATCTGCCGGCATAGGTCTGTGCGGGAAGAGTGCATGGAACTCGTCTTTGAGGTAGTGCTCCTCCAAGGCATAGTCCAGCACCCACCTGTTGGCGCTGGCCAGAGTGCCTTCCCTGGCGAGGAAATATTCAACTCCCTCTTCCCCCCATCTCGAGTCCAAAATCTCCGTGACCTCGTTCAGTGGCGCCGCCCTCGGTGACCCCTCCCCCGTTTGCGACTTCCTGAGTGGGTGAGGTGCGGTCCCTGGCGCCTGAAACCTGTGGGGTTCCTTGTAGGGTGTGAGGACTGACCTATGAAATACTGGGTGCATTCTGGAACCCTCCGGGAGTGTTAACCGGAAGGCTACTGGGTTGATCTGTGCCTCGATTTGGTAAGGCCCTAGCTGCTTGTGTTTGAGCTTCTTCTTAGCTAACGTTCTGGCCGGCACTGCCTGGGCTGCTAAACAGACCCAGTCCCCCACCTGGATGTCTTCCCCGACTCTCCTGTGCCTGTCTGCCTGCACTTTGTAGGCGTGTTTTGCTAGTTCCAAGGTCCTGCGGAGTTGCTCGTGGACCTCCTGCAACTCTGCTGCCAAGTGCTCTGCTCCCCGTGGTTCCCCCTCCCCCTTCGTCTCTAACCCCGGGAAGGTTCTGGGATGCCGTCCATTGTTGGCGAAGAACGGTGTCACACCTGTAGACCCGTGCTTCGTGTTGTTGTAGGCGAACTCGGCCAACGGAAGGTAGTCCACCCAGGTCGAGGGCTGTTGATTCGCGTAGCATCTCAGGTACTGCTGCATGATGGCGTTGACCCTCTCCGCTTGTCCGTTGGTCTGCGGGTGTCGTGCCGACGCTAAGTTGATCTTGACGTTCAGGATGCCCAGCAGTTTCTGCCAGAAGCTCGAGACGAATTGGCGCCCCCGGTCGGACAGGATGGACCGTGGTAAGCCGTGAACTTTGAACACGTGGTCTATGAACAGCTTGGCGGTCTGTTCTGCTGTGGCCACCTTCGCGCAGGGAATGAAGTGTGCCATCTTGGTGAACAGGTCTACGACCATGAGTACCGCTGTTTTGCCTCGCGAGCTGGGCAGATCTGTGACAAAGTCCAGGGCCACCCTTTCCCATGGTTCGAGCGGCGTCGGTAGCGGTTCCAGCAGTCCCGCCGGCTTTTTGTGCACTGGCTTGGCCCTTTGGCATGTGTCACACCTAGAGACGTAATCCGCGACTTCTCCCCTCATCTGGGGCCACCAAAAGTCCCTGGCCACCAATTCCGCCGTCTTGTCCTTGCCGAAGTGCCCAGCAGTGGGCGCTTCATGTAACTGCTGCAGGACCCTCGCTCGGAGGTCGTCTCCAGGCACGTAGAGAGCTCCTTTGCGTGTGAGCAGTCCATCGCGTATCTGGAACTCGTCGTCCTTCGCTGTGCCTCTTCTCAACTTGTCCATCTTGGATTGTGCGAAGGCATCTGTCTGCAGCGCGCGACGCACTGCGTCCAGGTCCACTGTGGCTGAAGCGCATGCCCACGCCGTTGGTGCGAAAAAATGTTTGGCCGCCACCGGTGCCGCTTCCTCGAGATACTGCGGTTTCCTTGATAGTGCATCTGCCATGACGTTGTTGTCTTCGGGGGGGGGGGCTAGCTGGACCTGACACCTGGGACTCTTCCCCCCCACTCTCCTTCCCCTTCGCTCTCCATCTCCTCTCTCCCCTGTGCCTCTGTCCCTGAGCCCCTGACAGTAACCGTTACCCTAACCCTAACCCTAACCCCAACCCTAAACCTCACCCTAACCCTAACCCTAGCAAAGCGAAGTGTAATAAGCCTAAACAAAGCCAAACAGGTTGTTTTGTGTTACAGCTACATAGAAAGAAGAATCTTGGATTTCACTTATTTCAAGTCGTTTTCTTTGGTGTTTATGCACATTGACCCAGAAATCGCAAAGTGTGTGTAATGAAACCAAAATAACACAACACCGTCTTTTTGTTTTGTTTTTTTAAATAAATATTTATTAGGATTTTACAAATTATAACAAACATATCAATACACACAAACACAAACAAAAATAAAATAATAAAAAGAACAAGTATGATTTCAATACCTTATTTTCATAAAACTTCTTTCACCGACCTCCTCATACCTCCCCTTTCTGCATTCCCATTTCAAAAATTTAGTTCAGCAAATCCTCACCCTTAATTTTATCTAATTATCATCCTTACTTTCCTTTCACTTTATCTTTACAGCTGTACTCCATTTGATTTTAAAAACCATATCATTCTAAAATTCATAAATTTTACAGTATTTCTTAAGATAATTCTTAAATTTCTTCCAATCTTCTTCCGCCGTCTCTTTTCCCTGGTCTCGGATTCTGCCAGTCATTTCTGCTAGTCACATATAGAATCATAGAATCATAGAATCATAGAGTTGGAAGAGACCACAAGGGCCATCGAGTCCAACCCCCTGCCAAGCAGGAAACACCATCAGAGCACTCCTGACATATGGTTGTCAAGCCTCTGCTTAAAGACCTCCAAAGTAGGAGACTCCACCACACTCCTTGGCAGCAAATTCCACTGTCGATCAGCTCTTACTGTCAGGAAGTTCTTGTTGGGAAACTGCCAGGGAGATAACGTCCATCGTGGCCCCCAAGCCGGAGTTCGAAAGCTCCATTGGCCTCCCGTAGTCACGCAGATCCAACAGTTAGGGGCACAAAGCCTTAGAAATAGACAGGCTGCATTCCAGGCTTGTGCACCCTCTTTCAGCAGAAAGCACAGTCAAAAGCTTGCACCGCAGAAGAGCAGAAGAGCATTATTTACAGACTTTATTTGCGTTTAACAGAACAAAAGAAAACGCGACCGTTCTGTGTCAGCATCTCTGGCCGTCTGACAAAACGAAAGGAATATCAGAACAAAAACATCCTGTGATCAGGACATGCGCAGACTCTGTGACTCCCCAAAGCCTGCTCCCTTTAAGGTGGAACGGAAATATCCTAACATCCTCCCCCTTTCCGTGTAACCTGTTGTACCTGTGGTTCACCCAATTGCAACCTTTGTACATAAACCTTAAGTTGTTCTCTGTTAACAACCTTAGACAACAGATCAGCAGGAATTTCATTTCCTGGCATGTAGGACACCTGAATCAGTCCTTTCTGAATACACTCTCTTGCACGATGTAGCTTAATCTGCAAGTACTTGGTTCTCTGCTTGCAACTCTCCGAGTTCAGCAAAGCCAAACACGATCTATTGTCTTGATACACTTGTACAGGACATTTCACAGACACCCTGATGTCCTTAAACAGTTGCATCAACCATTCACAATCCATGAGTGAAAATGACAGAGCATTGAGTTCTGCTTCACAGGAACTTAGGCTCACTGTTGTCTGCTTCTTGCACAACCAGTCAAACAGGCAGTGGTTGTACATGTAGCATACTCCAGAAGTGCTTGTACCATCCGTGGTGTCACTTCCAAAACTTGCATCAGCGAAGATTTCAAGACCTCCAGTCTTCTGACTGGTGAACCTCAGCCTGTAGTGCATAGTCCCTTTCAAATAGCGGGCTATGCGCTTCAGAGCTTTCCAATCCTGAACCGTAGGATTGTTGGCATGTCTGCTAAGCAGATTACAGCTTACAGCTATGTCAGGTCTTGAACATCTGGCAATGAAATTCAGCTTGCCTAGAATGCATCTGTACAGCGTTGTGTCAGAAAACGCTTCAGCAGTACTGTCTACCTGGTAACCTGTCACCATCGGTGTGTCTGCTGGGTTTGCATCAACCAAATTCAACCTGGTTAATACATCAGCAATTTTCTGTGTTTGGTGTACCAGAAAATTACCTGCTTGGTCCCTCTCCACCTGCAGAGAAAGATAGTTGGATACCTCACCAAGATCCTTCATGTCAAAGTGCTCCTTCAGCTGAGCTAGGGTGCTTTGATAAAAAGCCTGATTCTTCCAAAACATCAGAAGATCATCAACAAAACATAAACAATACAGTTTGTTTTGTCCCTCCTCCTTGACAAACACACATGGATCAGCTTTGCCCTGGTGAAAACCTAGAGAAAGCAATGTTTCAGTGAGTTTTGTGTTCCAACACCTGGCACTCTGCTTGAGACCATATAAGGATTTCCGCAGTTTACAGACCATTCCCTTCTGTATCTGCATCCCATCAGGTGGAAGCATAAACAGCTCCTCCCCCAAAACCCCGTACAAAAAAACTGTATTAATGTCATGATGGGTAACATGCAGTTTCTCCTCCGCAGCGACCTTGAGCATCAGCCGAATGCTCTCATATTTGACTGTGGGAGAGTAGGTCTCGTGGTAATCCTGTCCTGGTACCTGTGAAAAACCTCTGGCAACCAATCTGGCTTTGTGTCTGACTACCTTGCCATTCTGGTCTGTCTTGGCCTTGAAGACCCATTTGCTGCCAACCAGTCTCATTCCTGGGACTACCGGTACCAATTCCCAAGTTTGGTTCCTGTTCAAGGAATCAACTTCAGCCTTCATGGCATTAAGCCAAGGCTCAGCATCTTTAGAGGTTAACTCCTGAACCTCTTTGAAGCTTGAAGGTTCCCATACCTTCTCTGAGCTACTAAGAACAGCAGTTGCTGTCTTAGCAAACTCATCAGCATACCTCTTTGGAGGTCTGCCCTTGGTCGCCCTTTCAGACCTACGTACTAGACGCAAGTCTTCTGGACTCATCTCCTCTTTCTTAGGAGAAAAGTGACCAATGGTGAACAGTGGTTCTTCCAGTTCATTGTCAGACGCATCAGATGGTCTGACTGAGGCCTTTGCGCTCTCGTAGTCTGCTGTGTCATCACTGTCACTGACACCAGCAGCAGCGCCGCCCACTGAACTGGAATCCGAACTCTGATCATCATCATCATCGTCGTCATCATCATCCTCATCCTCATCCTCATCGTCTTCAGCAGCTTCCTCAGCTTTAGCTGCTTGCTTGACATCACCTTCATCCTCCTCTGGGTAACTCTGGAAAATTCCCACATTTTCCCCCCACTTAGGATTGTACTCAACACTCCTTGTGAACTTTATGGACTTAGAGTCAGTCATCCATACCCTGTATGCACCTTTTTCGTACCCCATGAACAAACCATGTGCCCCACGCTTCCCAAGCTTGTTGGTTTGTTGTGTGCGTACCCACATGTCCGAACCAAAGATTCTCATGTGTTTGGTGTTGGGTTTCTTGCCAAACATCTTCTCATAGGGGGTACAACCAATGGGTGATGACAATCTGCGATTAAACGCGTAAACAAAATTCCCCAGAGCCTCCCCCCAAAACTTATCAGGGAGATTGGCATCATGCAACAAGGTTTTTATTCCTTGCAGCAATGTTTGATTTGCTCTCTCCGCAAGACCATTCATCCATGGCGATCTGGGCGTTGACATGTCATGCTGGATTCCCTTCTCAGTCAGGAAAGCTTCAAACTGCTGAGAAGTAAACTCCCCGCCCCGATCAGTAAACAAGCAAGAAATACGTTTACCGTGCACATTCTCCAACCAAGCACAAAATTCCTTAAACTTCGGAAACGCTTGTGATTTCTGTTCGAGCAAATACACATGAATGTACCTGGTAAAAGAATCAATCAGAATCATGAAGTACCTTGCTCCTCCTATAGAGGGCGCAAGTGGCCCAACCAGGTCTGCATGCACTAGCTGGTAGGGTTTAGAAGCCTGCCTGCTAGACTCCTTGCCTTTTGGAGCAACCTTCACCTTGTTCTCTGCACAAGATACACATTTCATGTGAAATTTACAGGGTTTGATGTTCAAACCTTCAACCACCTCTGGCATCTTGGCCAGTGCCTTCCAAGAGAGGTGACCAAACCGTCGATGCGCATCATGAATGCAACCTGCATGAAGAACTTTGTTAGTTTGTGCAACACAACAAGAATCAGCATTAGATACAACAACAGTGTCATCATAAGTTATATGGAACAAACCATCCATAAACTTTGCATGCAAATAGTCCTCTTTGCCTTTACTGATGACACAGACGCTCCTCTTGAAGGAAATCTGAAAACCACGTCCAGTAAGCTGTGGGACGCTCAACAAGTTGCTCGCCGCTCCTGGAACATAAAGTACATTACTGATGGTAGTGTGCAGACTTGCAAGTTTCACAGTCCCTTCTCCTGCAATTTGCAACGTCCTTCCATCAGCCAGGTGGATCTCACCTTCCTGAGGCTTGAAGGAGATAAAGAGATGCCGATCCTTCGAGACGTGGCGATTCGCACCTGAATCAACAATAAATCTGCCTTTGGCTGTTGGAGCAGTCTTTACAGCAAGCAAACCCTTGTTTTCCTGCGGCGTGGGCTTTTGCAGCTTGCCCCCCTGCTTCTGGTCAGCAGACGTGCCTTTAGCCTTTGGTGAAGCTGTGCCAGCAAACAATGCTTTGTTTTTCCCTTGCGCGGGCTCTTCACCCTCCCTCTGCTCTTGGCCATCTGCAGGTGTCTGCCTGTGGCTCTGTTTACCTTTGCCTTTCCGGCCTCTGCAAAGGCGATGGCCTTGGTTCCCATGAGAAACAGAGCTCTCAGCTGCCGACTCCTTGGCTCCCCCTGGAGGCTGGAATGCTGCCTGGGATGACGTGACGGTCAGCTCCCCCTGCAGCTTGCAACCGGTGCCCTCAGCATCCCTACATTCATTCGCATTCTGGGAAACAGCTAGGACCTCCGATGCAGTCAAACTCTGGGCTGGGATTATTGGCTTGTGAGCTTTTTTCAAAGCAGACCACATTCCACGTGCAGTGGTGTTGCCAGCCAGCGTCTTAATTTCCTCAAGAGATACGGATAGGACAATTACGTCTATCGCTTTCGAATTATGCGATTTCCATTTCTCTGTCAGAGGAACTGGGGGGGGGGCTTCAGAAACAACATGCCACACCCCAAACTGACGCAGCAAACTCTCACACCATTTTGCCCAGGGTTCATAATTCTGCCCATCCAACTTAGGGCATTCAGCATCTCCAGAAGCTTGGAAAAACTCCATTCCAGCTTTTGGCATTAGCCGTGAGTCTTATTTTAACTCGAGAGACTCCTTATCTTGGCAGCCATTAATCACGAAGCCTTTTTGGCTCAGCTCCCAGGCCAATTAAGCCTTGCCGGAGATCAAAGGCTCTTTGCCGAGGTAAAACAGAAAAAGCGTCCGTCCCTTTCGCTTTTTCCCCCTTCATACCTCTCAAACGCAGTCTGTTGCAGCTTTACTCTCCTGTAGGTGCCGTGAATCTGGGCCCATAACCTTGTTGTTGGGAAACTGCCAGGGAGATAACGTCCATCGTGGCCCCCAAGCCGGAGTTCGAAAGCTCCATTGGCCTCCCGTAGTCACGCAGATCCAACAGTTAGGGGCACAAAGCCTTAGAAATAGACAGGCTGCATTCCAGGCTTGTGCACCCTCTTTCAGCAGAAAGCACAGTCAAAAGCTTGCACCGCAGAAGAGCAGAAGAGCATTATTTACAGACTTTATTTGCGTTTAACAGAACAAAAGAAAACGCGACCGTTCTGTGTCAGCATCTCTGGCCGTCTGACAAAACGAAAGGAATATCAGAACAAAAACATCCTGTGATCAGGACATGCGCAGACTCTGTGACTCCCCAAAGCCTGCTCCCTTTAAGGTGGAACGGAAATATCCTAACAGTTCTTCCTAATGTTTAGGTGGCATCTTCTTTCTTGTAGTTTGGATCCATTGCTCCGTGTCCGCTTCTCTGGAGCAGCAGAAAACAACCTTTCTCCCTCCTCTATGTGACATCCTTTTCTATATTTGAACATGGCTATCATATCACCCCTTAACCTCCTCTTCTCCAGGCTAAACATGCCCAGCTCCCTTAGCCGTTCCTCATAAGGCATTGTTTCCAGGCCTTTGACCATTTTGGTTGCCCTCCTCTGGACACGTTCCAGTTTGTCAGTGTCCTTCTTGAATTGTGGTGCCCAGAACTGGACACAGTACTCCAGGTGTGGTCTGACCAGAGCAGAATACAGTGGCACTATTACTTCCCTTGATCTAGATGCTATACTCCTATTGATGCATCCCAGAATTACATTGGCTTTTTTAGCTGCCGCGTCACACTGTTGGCTCATGTCAAGTTTGTGGTCAACCAAGACTCCTAGATCCTTTTCACATGTACTGCTCTCAAGCCAGGTGTCACCCATCTTGTATTTGTGCCTCTCATTTTTTTTGCCCAAGTGCAATACTTTACATTTCTCCCTGTTAAAATTCATCTTGTTTGTTTTTGCCCAGTTCTCTAATTTGTCAAGGTCGTTTTGAAGTGTGATCCTGTCCTCTGGGGTGTTAGCCACCCCACCCAGTTTGGTGTCATCAGCAAATTTGATCAGGATGCCCTTGAGTCCATCATCCAAGTCGTTGGGTAGATCCTGTGTCTTCCATTACTTTGTTATGAGTATTCTTGCCGCTGTTGTAGCATACATAAAAAATGTTCTGTCTTTCTTTTGCACCGATTGGCCGACAATGCCCAAGAGAAAGGCCTCTGGTTTCTTAGGAAAGGTATATTTAAATACCCTTTTCATTTCATTATAAATCATTTCCCAGAAAGCCTTAATCCTTGGGCACGTCCACCAAAGGTGAAAAAAAAGTACCTTCAATTTCTCTACATTTCCAACATTTATTGTCAGACAAGTGGCAAATTTTTGCAAGCTTGACCGGGGTCATGTACCACCTATAGATCATTTTCATAATATTTTCCTTTAAGGCATTACATGCCATAAATTTCATACCGGTGTTCCACAACTGTTCCCAGTCAGCAAACATAATGTTATGACCAATATCTTGTGCCCACTTTATCATAACTGATTTCATTGTTTCATCTTGTGTATTCCATTTCAACAGCAAGTTATACATTCTTGACAAATTCTTAGTATTGGGTTCTATCAGTTCTGTTTCTAATTTTGATTTTTCCACCTGAAAGCCAATTTTCCTGTCCAACTTGAAAACCTCCATTATTTGATAATAATGGAGCCAATCTTGCACTTTGTCCTTTAACTTTTCAAAACTCTGCAATTTCATTTTATCCCCCTCCTGTTCCAAAATTTCCCAATATTTCAGCCATTTGGCCTCCATATTGAGTTTTCTCACAGCTTTAGCTTCCATTGGCGACAACCACCTTGGGGTTTTATTTTCCAACAAGTCTTTATATCTAATCCAGACATTATATAGTGCTTTCCTGAGAATATGATTTTTAAAAGCTTTATGGGCCTTAACCTTATCATACCATAAATATGCATGCCACCCAAAAACATTGTTGAAGCCTTCTAAATCCAAAATGTCTGTGTTCTCAAGAAGCAGCCAGTCTTTCAACCAGCAGAAAGCTGCTGATTCATAGTAAAGTTTAAAGTCTGGCAGGGCAAATCCCCCTCTTTCTTTGGTGTTAGTTAAAATCTTAAATTTTATTCTGGGTTTCTTGCCCTGCCACACAAATTTCGAAATATCTTTCTGCCACTTCTTGAAGCAATCCATCTTGTCCACAATTTGCAATGTTTGAAACAAAAACAGCATTCTAGGCAATACATTCATTTTGTTTTTTTAAAAAATAATATTTTATTGCTTTTTTCCAGATATAAATGTAAAGTCAAATACATGATAGAATCCACAAAAAAGAAAAGAAAGAAGAAAAAAGAAAGAAAAACAATAGAACAGAAAAATTCATTTTTCCAAAACATCTTTTCATAACCATCTGGACTTCCCCACGTCTCCCTCTCCCTGCATTCTTTACAATAAAGATATCAGCAAATTGTTACCTTGTTTCATGCGTTTTTTGTACTTTCAAATAGTTATACTTTAAGTTTAAAATACTTGTTGTCAAATTGCCTTTATCCTAAAATAGACATAAAGATTAGTTTAAACTTTAGTTCCTTCCTAATTTATAACTTAATTTCCCAGATCATCAAATTTTAATTGCTGAAGCTAGACTTTCCCAGCCACGCAAACCCTTAACATTCATATAGCTTATGTTGTTTTTGTAGGTAGTCTTTAAATTTTTTCCAGTCCTCCTCCATTTTTTCTTCACCCAAGTCTCGGATTCTGCCAGTCATTTCAGCCAGTTCCATATAGTCCATCAATTGCATCTGCCACTCTTCCAGCGTGGGTAGATCTTGTGTCTTCCAATGTTTAGCGATAAGAATTCTTGCTGCTGTAGTTGCGTACATGAAAAAAGTTCTATCCTTCTTTAACACTTTCTGGCCGACAATGCCCAGAAGGAAGGCCTCTGGTTTCTTGGGGAAGGTATACTTAAATACCTTTTTTAACTCATTGTAGATCATTTCCCAGAAGGCCTTCACTTTCGGGCAAGTCCACCAGAGGTGAAAGAATGTCCCTTCAGCCTCCTTGCATTTCCAACATTTATTATCAGACAAATGATATATCTTAGCAAGCTTGACTGGGGTCATGTACCACCTGTATATCATTTTCATAATGTTTTCTTTCAAGGCATTACATGCCGTAAATTTCATACCGGTGGTCCATAACCTTTCCCAGTCTTCAAACATGATGTTGTACCCAATGTCTTGAGCCCATTTTATCATGGCTGATTTGACTATCTCATCCTGAGTGTTCCATTTAAGCAGCAAGTTATACATTCTTGATAGAATTTTAGTCTTTGGTTCCAATAGTTCTGTTTCTAACTTTGATTTCTCCACCTGGAAACCTGTTTTTTTATCCATTTTAAAGACCTCTTGAATTTGAGCATAGTGCAACCAGTCTTGCACCTTGTTTTTTAATTTGTCAAAGCTCTGCAATCTCCAATTATCTCTGGTTTTTTCTATTATCTCCCAGTATTTTGGCCAACCAACCTCCATATTGAGTCTTTTTCGGGCCTTAGCCTCCATTGGTGATAGCCACCTCGGGGTCTTGTTTTCTAACAAGTCCTTATATTTAGTCCAGACTATAAATAAAGCTTTTCTGACAATATGGTTTTTGAACATTTTGCGAATTTTTACCTTGTTGTACCACAAGTATGCATGCCATCCAAAAGCATTATTAAACCCTTCCAGATCTAGGACATCAGTGTTTTCTAATAAGAACCAATCTTTCATCCAGCAGAAAGATGCAGCTTCGTAATATAACCTTAAGTCCGGCAGGGCAAACCCCCCTCTTTCTTTTGCATCAGTTAATATTTTAAACTTTATCCTGGGCCTTTTGCCCTGCCAGACAAACTTCGAAATATCTTTCTGCCACTTTCCAAAACATTCCACTCTGTCCACGATCTGTAGGGTTTGAAACAAAAACAACATCTTTGGCAATACATTCATCTTAACAGCAGCAATTCGTCCCAACAAGGAAAGTTTAAGTCTTGACCAGATTTCAAAATCCTTTTTGATTTCTGACCAACATTTTTCATAATTATCTTTGAATAAATTCAAGTTTTTAGCAGACAAATTAATCCCTAGGTATTTCACTTTTTAAACCACATTTAACTCTGTCTCCTTCTGAAACCCATCTATTTCTGAAGGTGTCAAATTTTCCCCCAAAACCTTGGTTTTTTGCTTATTCAACTTAAATCCTGCCACCCGACCAAACTCATAAATCAGTTCTAGAGCTCTTTTTGTACTAGGTTCTGGCTCCTGTAGTGTTAACACCAAATCATCTGCAAAAGCTTTCAGTTTATATTGTTTCACTCCGACCTGTATTCCATGCACCAACCGGTCCTTCCTAAGCAAATTCAAAAGCACCTCCAGGACTGAAATAAATAACCGAGGGGAGAGAGGGCACCCCTGTCGTGTCCCTTTTTCAATTTTGAACTCCTCCGTCACCACATTGTTCACTATCAATTTGGCCTTTTGCTCTGAATAAATTGCTTCTATACTGTTTTGAAACGCCTGTCCCACTCCCATCCCTTCCAAGTTTTTCTTCATGAACTTCCAAGAAATGTTGTCGAAGGCTTTCTCTGCATCTATGAAGATTAAAACTGCTTTCGTGTTGATATTGGTCTGCAATAATTCCAAAATGTCAATAATATTCCTAGTGTTATCAGACAAATGTCTACCAGGGAGGAAGCCAGCCTGGTCCTTATGAATTACTTCATTTAACACTTTTTTAAGTCTATTTGCCAAAATATCAGCAAAAATTTTATAATCCACATTAAGGAGTGAGATGGGACGGTAATTCTTAAGTTGGGTCTTTTCAGATTCCAATTTAGGTATCAATGTGATGAATGCTTCTTTCCACGATTCTGGTGCCCTTTTCCCCTCCATGATCTGATTACATACCTCCATTAATGGTTGAATCAAGAAGTCTTTTAATGTCTTATAATACTTGGAGGTAAGTCCGTCTGGGCCTGGAGATTTCCCTAATTGCATATTCTGAATGGCACTCTCGATTTCCTGTTGTGTTATTCTATAATTCAGGGTTGTTCTCTTCTCTTGAGATAATTTTTGTAATCCATTATTTTTTAGAAATTGGTCTATCTCAGTCTCTTCCTGTGGCCCTTGCGTGAACAGTTTTTTGAAATATCTCTGGAAACACTTTCTAATTTCTTCTGGTTTCTGAATATTTCTCCCTTCAACCTCCAGATTGGTGACAAAGTTCAATTTTTGTCTCTTTTTCAGCTGCCATGCTAGCAGCTTTCCACATTTATTCGCCGATTCAAAAGATCTTTGTTTCATTTGTTTGATTTTCCATTCCACTTCTTGGTTTATCAATTTCGCATATTGTGCTTGGTGGAATTTAATCTCTCTTAAAATTTCTTTTGATTTTGGTTTTAGTCTCAACTTTTTCTCTCCGTCTCTTATCTTCTCTAATATCTTATCCTTTTTTCCACTCCAGAGTTTTTTCTTAATCGTATTCTGTTGTATCAGAAACCCTCTCATCACAGCTTTGCTTGCGTCCCAGATTGTTCTCTTTTCAACCGAAGTGTTTAAATTTATTTCAAAATAATCTTTCAAGGTTTTTTGGGCCTTCTTCATGATCTCCTGATCTCTTAACAGAGTGTCATTCATTTTCCATCTGAAGGAACCGGCTGGAGTAAGTCTCAATTCCATTTTCAAGGCGTTATGGTCGGAGCAGGTTTTTGGGCAGATTTCCACTTTTTTAGTCTTAGGTGCCAGCCCTCTAGTTGTCCATATTTGGTCGATTCTTGACCATGATAGGTGGGCCTCAGAGAAGAATGTTCCTTCTTTCCCTAGGGGGTTCTTTGTCCTCCAAATGTCAATCAAGTCCATACTGTCAGTTAGTTCAAAAAAAGTTTTAGGTAGTCTGCCATCTTTAGTCAAATTTTGGTTTTGTGACTTGTCCATATAAGTAGAGACCACTCCATTCATGTCTCCCATCATGATGATGTTATTATAGTCCAAATAATCCAGCATTGTCTCGTGCAGCTTCTTGTAAAATTCCGATTTCCCCTCATTTGGTGCGTAGATTCCTACTATCAAGAATTTTTCTCCTTGTGATTGTATCTCTATTGCCATGATTCTTCCTTGCTCATCTTTAAACAGAAATTTCGGCGACAGGTTCTCCTTTGCATAAATCACTACGCCTCTTTTCTTAACTTTATCTGAAGAAATAAATTCGTGGCCTAATCTTTTGTTAATTAGCACTTTTCTGTGGAGCCTAGTCACATGTGTTTCCTGCAAGCAAATAATGTCCAATTGTTCTTTTTTCAAAATATGAAATATCTTTCTTCTTTTCTCCGGGGAATTTGCGCCATGAATGTTCCAACTAAGCAGCTGTAGAGACATCCTGAATCAGTTTGTAAGTCCTAATAGGGAGTCGACTTCCTTTTCGTCCAGACCTGCAGGTGGCCCTGGTGTTGATTCAGGCGAAGGTGGTGGCCAGACTCCTGCCACTCCTTTCCGAAGGTCCTCCCCGTAGTCGTGTAGAAACTTCTCTTGGTCCTCTGCTGATATGATTTTTACTTTTTTCCCTTTGAAGTTAAAGGATATTCCTTGGGGAAACTCCCACCTGTAGGGAATTGTGTTGTTTCTCAACAGTCCTGCTAGGTCTTTATATGTAGTTCTTAAATCCAAAAGTTGTTTCGGAACATCTCTGTAGATTTCTGCTTTCTTGCCTTGAATCACCAGTGGATTTTTGAAATGTAGGCCTAGTATATTATCTCTTTCTTGCCTAGATCTTAAAATGATCAGGCAGTCTCTAGATCTATCCTTCCTCACCACTCTTCCCAGTCTGAAAGCGGTGACGATTTTAAAGTCCTTATCTTCCGCTATACCCCAGAACTTTGAAAATTCTGCTGTCAAAAAGCCAATCAAATCTTCTTTTTCAAGTTCTGGAATTGATCTCAATCTAAAATTGTTCTCCCGATTTTTCAATTCCACCATGGACAGATAGGCCTGTTGTTCGTTGATTTGCCTGCTCAGTGGCCTTACTTCCTTTCTTACTTCCTCAATTTTCTTATTGGCTTGTTCTGCTTTTTGATTCGCTTCTTCAGCCAGTTTGCGATTCTCTGCTGTTGTTGTTTGAATATTCCCAATTGCTTGTGTATTTTGGGAAACTTGCTCAGTCAATTTGTTGATAGTGGCTGTCACTTGATCAAATTTTTCCGCCTGTTCATCCGCTTTCCTGTTTAAAGCTGCCAATTGTTCCAAGATTTCTTTAGAGACTGGGTCAAGCCCTCCTGAAGCCATATCCCCTAGGTCTGGCTGCTTGATTTCTCCTTCTTGCAAGCCTAGGACAGTTGGGACAGATGATCTACGTGTCTGCGCAGTCAAAGTTGTTTGCAACAGTTCAGATTGTTTTGGTTTTGATTTGGCAGCCCTTGTTCTCCCTGTGCCACTCATTCCACAGCTGTCTATGTATCAAGGTCAAATTGTAAATCCCATGGGAAAAACAGTCCAGAATAAAAACATCCAGGCAGAAGATGAACAAAACAATAAGCAGTTCTCAGAGACTAAATAATCCACAGTCCTCTAGGGGGAGCTCCCCTGTAGTCAAAAAAAAAAAAAAAGTAAAAACTTTCCACCATTAAATTCCCAATGGACCAACAAAGAAGAAAAAAATAGGAAGTACCTTCAACATTCCTTTAAACTTGCAGAGCTTTGCCCGAGTTGAAAAGAAAGTCTCAATAATGGTGCATGCAACAGTTCCCTATTTGTATCCCACAGTAAGGCTCAAATGTAGCACGTTGAAACTTTAGATACAGTTTCCGCAAATTGACAGATCTTTATATCCAGGCAGTCCGCAGACTATTTTTTCTCAAAATTTTGTAATCCACCAAGAGAAGGCGCAATCCCAGTCCAAGTCCAGTTCATTTACACAAAAGTAATCCTCTTTACTTATAAGTAGCGAAGTGTCTGGCTCTTGTAATGTAAGTACCAAGTCATCTGCAAATGTTCTATGTTTGTACTGTTTAACTCCGACCTGTACCCCTTTAACTAGCTGGTCCCTTCTAATCATGTTCAGCAAAACCTCCAGGACCGATATAAAAAGCAAAGGGGAAATTGGGCACCCCTGTCATGTCCCTTTTTCTATTCTAAAGTCTTCCGTAACCACATTATTTACAATTAGCTTAGCCTTTTGTTCAGAGTATATTGCACCCATACCATTCTCAAATCCTTGGCCTACCCCCATCCCATGTAGATTCTTCTTCATAAAACTCCAAGAAATGTTGTCAAAGGCTTTCTCCGCATCCACAAATATCAGTACTGCTTTAGTGTTTATATTCACTTCTAGTTTTTCCAAAATATCTATTATATTCCTCACATTGTCTGACAAATGTCTTCCTGGGAGAAAGCCTGCTTGGTCCTTGTGAATCTCTTCCATCAATACTTTCTTCAACCTTTTAGCCAAAATGTCAGCAAAAATTTTGTAATCCACATTAAGTAACGATATAGGGCGGTAGTTCTTAAGCTGAGTCTTTTCAGTCTCTGTTTTCGGTATGAGTGTAATATAAGCTTCTTTCCACGATACTGGTGCCCTTTTCCCCTCTAAAATTTCATTGCAGACTTCCTTCAAAGGTTGTAATAGCCACTCCTTCAAGGCCTTGTGTAATGGGAATTGGGGTTACTTGTGCGTAAACTGCAAACTGCTCCAAGCTGGTCGTATAGCTAAACCTTTCCCTGGTGTGACAGCCCTTACAACGCGACTGTCTTAGTCGCTGGCAGAATCCGTGAGTGGGCGTCTCCTAAACTTCCTCCAACATAGAAATTCTTTGACTCCAAGTCTCCTCCTAGATTCTCTGCGCGGAAGCCTTCTGCGCAGCGTGGGCGTGCCAAGCGGAGGTCCCGCAAATGTGGAGCTGGTGTGGATAGCGCGAAGAGGGATGCGCTGGAGCGAATTCAAGCCAGCCGTGATGGCGAGAGCTGCCTCGGAGGGCCCACCTGATGCCCTGGTTATCCAGTTGGGGGAAAACGACCTGGCGTACCGCAAAGCTATTGACTTGAGATGGAACATTTTTGACGATTTTGCTGATCTGATGGCGGTTTACCCAAACATTACTAACTTGTGGGCCTCGTTGCTTGATAGGAGGACATGGAGGGATTGTGTGAGCCCGGTTGGAATCAATAAAGCAAGAAAGGTCCTGGAGCGGGCTGTGGAACGTAGAGTGGTGGCTCTGGGCGGGTGCGTCATAGGACACCCAGGCATCCAGTACAGCAACGAAGGTGTGGGGTTCATTGGCAGGGGTTCATTGTTATGCAAATGAATGGGGGGAAGGAAGCGCCATCACCTTCCCCCAAGGAAAGGGTAGTCCGGTAGAGGACTCCGGGGGGCGTTGCCTTGTCCGAAACCTAGGGAGGTAAGGGCCTCCGGCACGCCCCCGAGCGGTGACTGTTGCGTATTCCACGCGGCGTTTTCAGCAAAACACTAAGAGTTCCAGGTTTTTCAGTGCAGTCCTTTTTAATGTGAGCTATATACAGGTATTTACAAAAGAAACAGTCCATACAGAGTACTTACAAAAGAATACTCTCCACCACAGCACCACCACACTACAGCACCACCACCACACCCCCTGTTAAACAGGCTTTCCTTTTTAAATCAGGTGATAGCCAATTACACTAATCACACTCCTGCTGAGTCACTCTGACCCAGCAGAGTATTGCATCATCCTGTTGAAGCCTGCAGACTTATCCAGTATCCTGCGAATCCCAACACTCCTCCTTAAGTCAAAGGCTTGAGACCCAATAATTCTCTTAAGTCTCGAAATTTAGGAGCATCCAAACATTTTGTATACAAATCTGCCACATTACATTTTGTGTTACAGTGCTGTACCTTTAATACATTTCTTTCCAAAGCATTTTTCACATTTCCGTATCTTATCGCAATATGTTTACTCTTGCTCTTAAAGTTCTGTTGGTTAGCAAGCTGTTGTGCAGCCATGTTGTCACTTAGCACAGTGATTGGCATTTCAGAAGGTATTCCAAGCTCTTTTGTTAGGCAAGCAAACCACTCTATTTGTGATACACATTCGCTTATGGCTGAGTACTCTGCTTCACAAGTACTTGTGGCAACAAATGTTTGTTTCTGGGATTTCCACTGAACCAGGGCATTTCCAATATATATGGCATAGCCAGTGGTAGACTTTCCATTTTCTCTGTCCCCCCAGCTGGCATCAGTGTATGCATACATTTGCTGATCATGTCCTGTATCCAGCACCAGTTTGTAATCTTTTGTGCCTTTCAGATACCTTAGGATTCTTTTAAGTGCTACCCAATCTCTCTGAGCCGGGTCTGCACTTCTTTGGCTTAACATGTGCACTGCCAATGTTATGTCGGGTCTTGTCCAACAACTTAAATATAACAGAGAACCCAACAGAGAATGAAACGCTGTTGCATTCTCACATTTTTGCCCTTCTGGTTCATTTTTGTACTGGGTAGTTATGGGAGTGTCAACCTCATTTGCCCTCTCCATTCCATATGTCTTCAGTAACTTTTCGATTTTTTCCTTCTGACTCAGAGAGTAAACGCCCTCTTCATTTCTCTGAACCTCTACTCCTAAGTAATTTTGAATCTCTCCCAAATACTTCAGTTTGTATTTGTTACCTAGGCTGTTTATAAACCAAGACACTTGCTTTTGTGCAGTTGTTATTAGACAGATATCATCAACATACAAAAGTAAATAACAAACACTTCCTTGCACCATTGCTGAATATAAACAGGAATCAGCCAGGCTTTGTTTGAATCCCATCTTTTTCAAAGTTGTGTCTATGCATTCATGCCATAGACGTGCACTTTGGTGTAAACCGTATAGTGCCCTTTGCAGCTTTAACACCATGCTGTCTTTTTCTAGCTCATAACCTGGTATTTGCTGTAAATACACCTCGGCGTCAATAGGAGCATTTAAATATGCTGAGGCAACATCAAAATGATTAACTTTTAACCCTCTCAGACTTGCCATTGCTAAAACTGATTTTACTGTTTCAGCCTTTGCTGTTGGGGCAAACACTTCATCATAATGTATCATTTTCCTCTGTGTAAAGCCCCGTGCAACCAACCTGGCTTTCCTCTGACAACTACCATCAGCCAGCTTTTTCACTTTAAAAACCCACTTACAGCTTATGGGCTTTTTACCTTCAGGCAATTCTGTAGGTACAAACACATTGTTGTTTAGCAGAGAGTTATACTCTGCCTGCATTGCCTTTAACCACGCCTCTTTCTCTAGAGTAGGTAACTCTTGCACTTCTTCAAAGTTTTCTGGCTCAGTTACACAAACCTGGTTTATGGTGGCTGGGAACCCATAACGGTCTGGAGGTTGACCTTTATTACTTCTTGCAGACCTCCTTGGTTCATTAATCTCACCCCCTGGGCTACCTTCAGGACTGCTTTTGGGGTGGATTGACTCTGTAGATCTACCTCCTCCTGTCCCTGTTGCACTTTCTTCTCTCCCCTGCTCCATACTAGCAGCTGGAGAAAAATGCTCAACCTTTACTTCCTCCCTTTCAGTTTCTCTGGGAGAGCTGCCAATTCTTAGCTTTGTTTCAACTGCCTTATCAGGTATGCTCGGCAGTAAAACTTTTTCTGGCAGCAGGTTTGCATGTATCTTGGGCCAATTTCTTTGCTCATTAAAGCTGGCTGATCGACTATAACTCAAAAGGTTTTTATCATTTTCAAACCTGTAGGCTTTTGTACCACTTTCATACCCAAGAAATAGCAACTGCTGTGCCCTTTTCCCACCTTTTCTTCGGTTTTTCACAGGTATGTCAACCCATGCCTTTGTCCCAAAGATTCTTAAATGTTGCAAACTGGGACTTTTGTTATAGAGAATTTTATAGGGTATGTCATCTAGTACCCTTGACCACAAGCGATTCCCAATATAATTTGCAGTCTTAATACTTTCAGCCCAGTACTTAATTGGAAGATTTGCATCTGCTAACAATGCTTTCATTTGTGTCTGCAAGACACCTCCCCTACGCTCTGCCACTCCATTCTCCTGAGGCGTGGCCACATTGGTAAGCCTATGTTTAATCCCTTGGGAACGCAACCAGTTTCTTAGGGAGCTTGCCATAAACTCCCCTCCCCTGTCTGATTGAATAGAGGACACCTTTTCACCAAGTTGCCTTTCTACCCTTCTTACCCAGAACTTCAAAGTTTGGGCAACGTCAGACTTTTGCTTTAATGGATAGACCCAGCCAAATCTAGAAAAATCATCCACTAGGATTAAACAATACTTGTTCTGGGAGACACTAGGTGGAAAAGGACCAGTTACATCTGCATGGATCAACTCCAGTGGTTTTTTGGTTTCTCTCTGGCTTGCTCTTGCTACTGGGCAAGCCCTGCTTTTAATCTCCTTGCAGATATTGCAGTCTAAGTAATTATCACAACTTTTTATGTTTTTCATCCCCCCACACAACTCCAACGTTTTGTTTAGCACCTTATAGCTAGCATGAGCTAGACGCCTGTGCAGGAGATGAATACACATATCATGGGTCGGGACATTTTGCACATTTGCAACCTTAGACTCGCACTGCAGTACATACATATTAGTTCTAAGGCTAGCATTTGCCAACACTGCCCCATTTTGCTTTATCTGGCACTGATCTCCCACAAAATTTACTTCAAAGCCTGCTTTTGCCAAATCAGGAATGCTCAGGAGATTGTTTTGCAAACTAGGCACACACAACACATTCCTGAATGTGTGTCCCAGCTGTGGGAGCACAACCTCCCCCTCACAAACCACATTAGCTTTCTGGCCCGTAGCAAGACTTACATGTTTTTTGTTTGAAGCCCTAGCATCAGTTAGCAGTCCTTTTCTTTTACAAAAGGTTTGAGAAGCTCCACTGTCCAGAACCCACAGCTCCTCATTTTCTTGACCATCTGCAGACACCCAAGCGGTAGACTCTCTCTGCTGCCACTTGTACTTCCGCTGTTTTTGTTGCTTTCTCGGGCAGTCCCGCAGCAGATGTCCACTGGACTTGCAGCAAAAACACCTTTTTACTTTGTTGACCACCGGCTGGTCTGCAGCAGCTCCTCCTGGCTGTTTCTCCGGCTCCCGACACCTCTGCTCTTCCTGGCTGTTGTTCCCTCTGGGATGCTCCAACAGCTGGGCTGAGGTCATCTTTCGCTCTGCACGCCTGTCCTCCTCTGCATACAACCGTCCGGTCACGTATTCCAGAGTCAGCTTATCAGTCTCTACAGACTCGAGGGAGTTGACCAGCATATCATAGCTGTCATCAAGGGAACTCAGGACTATAAAGACTTTGTCCTCTTCCCCCACAGGCCTCCCTCTTAAGGCTAGCTCCTGGAAACAGCCTGTTAGGAATTTTAGGTGGTTTACCAGGGAGTCCCCCGGTTTCTTCTGACACCGGTACAGTCTCCTGGTCAGTGTTATCAGTGAGCCAGCTGTCTCTCGCACATGGACAGCCTTGAGCGCATTCCACGCCTCACTTGCCGTCACCTTATCAGCTACGTAGACTAGCTGGCTATCGTCCACTCCAAGGATGATCATAGCCAAAGCTTTCTCATCCTTTTCATCCTCCTCAGGGGGCTGCGGTGGAGTTTCCACCACCTTCCACAGGCCCTCACGCTTGAGGAAGTGTTGCATGCGGACCGACCAGGTGCTGTAGTTCGTGGCCGTCAGCTTCTCCAGTAACACGCCGGTTCTGGACTGCTCCATCTCTGCAGCTCACCTCCAGCACCCACGGCTAGATAACTGCCACCTGTACTCTTGCGCAGCGGAAGCGTGCTGGGCCCATAACCCTGTCGCGTATTCCACGCGGCGTTTTCAGCAAAACACTAAGAGTTCCAGGTTTTTCAGTGCAGTCCTTTTTAATGTGAGCTATATACAGGTATTTACAAAAGAAACAGTCCATACAGAGTACTTACAAAAGAATACTCTCCACCACAGCACCACCACACTACAGCACAACCACCACACCCCCTGTTAAACAGGCTTTCCTTTTTAAATCAGGTGATAGCCAATTACACTAATCACACTCCTGCTGAGTCACTCTGACCCAGCAGAGTATTGCATCATCCTGTTGAAGCCTGCAGACTTATCCAGTATCCTGCGAATCCCAACAGTGACACCCGTGGGATCCTAGTTGGCGTACTTCAACAGGACTCCCACGGCTTGTGGATAACCCTTCCCGGTCTCCATGCCGGGTAGTCGATAGGAGCCAATGCCTAAGGCCAATACCTTTCAATTCTGTAATCAATACAGTTGTGGCCTTTTTATGCCCATTAACCTTATATAATGTGTCCAGTGTCTTCATTTCACATGGGGGAGGGGACTTGCCACGCAAAGCCATTTCCGACCTTGGGAGGAGAGGGGGTTGCGGGTTACCCCTCCCACACACGCGGGGGCTGGCCTTTTGCCCCCGCGAGATCCAGGGAATCCCCGGGCGTGCCTGCGACCTGGCCCGTCAATCGACGGGCTGGGGAGGCGTGGCCTAGCATACTTAAGGCCAGGTACGCCCAGGGACCGCCCTCTTTCCCCTTGCCAGCTGAGCGGTTTTCCGTTCCTTGGACGGCGACGTGGGAAACCCCGGGAAGGAGCTATCCCCTTCCTCAGAAGATTCAAACACCGCTCCCCATCTGCTGCTGTCTCTTTCCGCTGCCCAATCTCCCCAGTTGGATTCCTCTCCCTCGGATACCCCTCCTTCCTCCTCTTCGGAGGCTGGCCACCCCTCAAACTCTTCTTCATCATCCGTGGTGCCAAATTGCTCTTCCCAGAACCTTCCTAGGGGTTTGGGCTTCTTTGGGAACCTGCTATGAAACTCCTCCTGCAGATACTCATCCCTGATCTCTTCTGCAGGAACCCAAGTGTTTTTCGACTCTGGTTCCCCTTCCCAAGCCACCAAATATTCCACCCTTCTCCCTCTCCACCTTGAATCGAGAATTTCCGCTGCGTGACCACTAAATTCCCTTTCCTCCACCAGTGGATGCATGGGGATTTCTCTTTCTCGCCCCTGAAATTCCCTCCCTTCCCGGTACGGTGAGAGCAAGGACCTGTGGAACACCGGGTGTAGTTTCATGTTGGTGGGCAATTTGAGTCTAAAGGTCACAGGATTCACCTGTTGGGTTACCTCGAAGGGTCCCAGTCGCCTTGGCCATAATTTCTTACACCCCCCTTTGAACGGTAACCCTTGGGTTGACAACCACACCTGGTCCCCAACCCTTATTGTCTCCCCTTCTCTGCGGTGCTTGTCTGCCTGCCTCTTGTACACTTCCTTAGCCCTCTCCAGGTTAACCTTAAGTTGTTGATGTAAAGCTTCCATTTCTTCCACAAATTGTTTGGCCGCCGGCACACTCCCCCTCCCCTCCCCCTCCCCTGGGAAGGCCCTGGGGTGACACCCGTAATTGGCCATGAAGGGACTCATCCCCGTGGACACGTGTTCAGCGTTATTGTATGCAAATTCGGCCACCGCTAGTTTTTCCACCCAATCGTTCTCCCTTTCGTTGACGTAGCAGCGTAGGTACTGTTGAAGTACGCTATTGACTGTTTCTGCTTGTCCGTTGGTCTCCGGGTGTCTGGCCATCGAGAAGCTCACTTCGACGTCCAGAACCTGGAAGTAAATTGCCTGCCTCTGTCGGACAAAACCCTCAAGGGGGCGCCATGCAACCTGAAAACGTGATCTATAAACAGCCTAGCTGTCTCCTCCGCTGTCACTGCATGCGAGCAAGCAATAAAATGGCACATATTGGTCATCAAGTCCATATGGGAGTCGGAACTTAAGAGGTTAAGTTGTTCCCATGATGCCTCAACATTCTGACGTCAGCTTTGGAAGCTGGGAGGAGTTTTCTGACTGTTCCTCTCGGTCTTTGAGAGAGAAAGACGCAGTTTGTCATGGCTGCGAGAAGTCCTGGAGTTTTCTGAGAAAGGATGCAATAAAGAGCTGTAAATGGACAATCTGGTGCTCTGTGTATTTGTCGGAAGCTACGTGACAGTTTGCCGCTGTGTTTTACTCTGCTAGGCGTGACGGAACGAAGCAGATTGCGCCGCTAAGTGGGAAGCGTGCCGGACCGCTGTAAAGAGCTAATTGGACCGTAAATCAATTAGCAGGTCACGCACTAATAAATCAACAGTCCACTACCACCATGACTGCTGTTTTCCCCCTGGACTTGGGTAAATCGGTCATAAAATCAATGGATACCACCTCCCAGGGCCTTCCAGGGGTGGGTAAGGGCTCCAGTAACCCCACAGGTGCTGCCTTCTCCCCTTTAGCCCTCTGGCAGTGCTCGCACCCCCGTACGTATTTCCGCACATCTTCCCTCACTCTTGGCCACCAGAACTGCCTGGTGACAAGCAACATGGTTTTGTGTTGACCAAAATGTCCCGCCGTGGGGTTATCATGTAGTTGTTTGAGTACTCTTCTCCTCGGGTCCCCTTCTAGTATGTACAATGCTCCCTTATAGTACAGAGCCCCCTCCTTTTCCTCAAAACCCCCCTGATTTTCTTCTGCATCTCGTATCTCCCTGATTTTAGTTTGTGCGTACTCGTCATTCCTCGTCAACCCGGCTAGTTCTTGTCTCCCTACCAACACTCCCACACACACCCATCGGTCCTCGGGTATCACATGTCGTACTTCCGGCACCCCATCTCCTTCCAAGTACTCTGGTTTACGGGAAAGGGCATCTGCCCTGACGTTTTCCTTTCCCGGCACATACTGAATTTCAAAGAAGAACTTGGAAAACTCCTGTGCCCATCGCACCTGTCTTTGGTTGAGAACTCGTGCAGTCCTCCAATATTCCAGGTTCTTATGGTCCGTGCACACCTGGATCTTGTGCTGCGCGCCTATTAGAAAATGTCTCCAACGTCGAAAGGCTTCATGAATTGCAAGCAGTTCCCGGTCATACACTGTGTAGTTCTGTTCGGACTTGTTCAGCTTCCTTGAAAAAAAGGCACACGGCTTCCACTCTGATCGATTTCCCGGCTGGAGCAACACAGCTCCCACCGCTCTGTCTGACGCGTCTGTTTCCAATCTCATAGGCTTCTGCAGATCCACGTGTAAGAGTTGCTCTTCCGAAGCGAATGCCCTCTTTAGCTTTTCAAAAGACTGCTGAGCCGCTTCTGTCCATTCAAACTTCTTCTTGCTGCTGAGACAATCAGTTATGGGTGCCGTTAAGTGGGCAAAGTTCTTGATAAACTTTCTATAGAAGTTTCCAAACCCCAGGAACCTCTGCACGTCCTTCCGGGTCTTGGGAGTCTTCCATTCTAGTACCGCCTGCACCTTGCCTGGGTCCATGGCTAAGCCTTTGTCCGACAACCTGTAGCCCAGGAACTCAACCTCTCGGGCGTGGAATTGGCATTTCTCCAGTTTGACCCACAGCTGGTGCTCCTGCAGCCTCTTCAGCACTTCCCTGACATCCTTAACATGCTGCTCCTCGTTCTCCGAGTAGATTAGCACATCATCTAGGAAGGCCACGCAATTCTTGTACAGCAGGGACCCCAACACGTGGTGCATGAAAGCTTGAAAGCAGGTCGAACCGGATTGTAATCCGAAGGGCATAACTAGGTACTCAAAGGCCCCCAGAGGGGTGAACATCGTGGTTTTCCATTCGTCCCCCTCTCTCATCCTTATCAAATTGTACGCCCCCCGAAGGTCCAGCTTGGTAAAGACCTTCCCTTTCCTTACCCTGGCCAAAATGTCATCAATTCTGGGCATAGGGAAGGTCACTGGTTCTGATACCCGGTTCACCGCGCGGTAATCTACGACCAATCTGGGCTCTTTGGAGTCTCTTTTGTCTACAAAGAACACTGGACTGCCCCCCACCGCCCTTGATTCTCGTATGAAACCCCTCTTCAGGTTCTTGTCAATGAACTTCCGCAACTCCTGCATCTCCCTGTCCGACATGGCGTACAGCTTACCCACTGGTAACTGAGCCCCTGAGAGTAGGTTGATCTGACAGTCAAAGGGCCTGTGAGGGGGCAGTCTATCCACCTCTTTCTCACTGAAGACTTCTTCCAGGTCTGCATACTGAGGTGGTACTCTCCCCTTTTCTCCCACCGCCATCCCTGCCACCCTGGCTACTGCCATCCTCGGGGTTTCCCCTTCGTGGCAGTGCTCTACGCAGTGAGCTGACCCAAAGGTGACTGTCCGCTGGTGCCACCCCACTACTGGATTGTGCAGTGCCAGCCAGCTCATTCCCAGTATGATTGGTGGCCCGGCTAATGTGGCAACGTGAAAGGCAATTGTCTCAGTGTGTCTGGAGACCCTCATTTTCATGGGAGGGGTCTGGTGGGTCACTCCCCCCCCAAGAGTTCTCTCCCATCAATGGCCGTTACTTGCAAGGGGTGTTCTAGAGGCACCACGTGGAGCTGGTGTTCTAGTGCAAAATCCCTGCTAAAGAAGTTGCAAGAGCTGCCTTCACCTTAATAGGGTGTCCGTTAGGGAGTTCTAACACCACCTCTATGGCTATGGCTGCCCGGGGGGGGGGGTCTGGTTTGGGCACATTCACTGGTTGCTCGCCTGGCTGCTGTGCCCGCTCTCCTGCAGCCAAGCATTGCCGTTTCCCTGCTCCTGCTCACCACCAGCTGCCCCCACCATTCCTTGCCACGCCTTTCTCTGAGGGCAGACTCTGGCAAAATGTCCCGGCTGTTGGCAGAGAAAACACTTCTTGGTCATTTTCCCCTCCTTCTTGCGAACCTCGCCGGAGGTTTGATAGTAATGGAGCCAGTCTCGTACTTTAGACTTTAATCTCTCATAACTCTGTAATTTCATTTTATCTCCCCCTTGTTCCAAAATTTCCCAATATTTTGGCCATTTGGCCTCCATATTAAGTTTTTTCACGGCTTTAGCCTCCATTGGCGACAGCCACCTTGGGGTTTTATTTTCCAACAAATCTTTATATCTGATCCAGACATTATATAATGCTTTCCTAACAATGTGATTTTTAAAAGCTTTATGCGCTTTAACCTTATCATACCATAAATATGCATGCCATCCAAATACATTATTAAAACCTTCCAAGTCCAAAATATCTGTATTCTCGAGGAGCAGCCACTCTTTCATCCAGCAAAAAGCTGCTGATTCATAGTACAAATCCCCCTCTTTCCTTTACATCCGTTAAAATTTTAAACTTTATTCTGGGTTTTTTGCCTGCCAGACAAATTTAGAAATGTCTTTCTGGCACCTCTTGAAACAGTCCATCTTGTCAAGAATTTGCAATGCTTGAAATAAAAATAACATTCTAGGCAATACATTCATCTTAATAACTGCAATTCGGCCTAACAAGGAAAGCTTTAAATTTGACCATATTTCTAGATCCTTCTTAACTTCTGTCCAGCATTTCTCATAATTATCTTTAAACAAATTCACATTCTTAGATGTCATATTAATCCCCAAGTATTTCACCTTCTTAACCACTGTCAACCCTGTTTCATTCTGGAACCTCTCCCTTTCCATAGCTGTTAAGTTTTTCTCCAAAACTTTAGTTTTTTGTTTATTCAACTTGAATCCTGCAACTTGACCAAATTCTTGAATTAGTTCTAAAACCCTTTTCATACTAGTGTCTGGCTCTTGTAAAGTAAGTACCAAGTCATCTGCAAAGGTCCTTAACTTATACTGTTTGGCTCCAACCTGAACCCCTTTAACCAGCTGATCACTTCTAATCATGTTTAGCAAAACCTCCAGGACTGATATAAAAAGTAGTGGGGAAATTGGGCACCCCTGTCGTGTCCCTTTTTCTATTTTAAATTCTTCCGTTACCACATTATTTACAATTAATTTAGCCTTCTGTTCAGAATATATTGCACCCATACCATTCTCAAATCCTTGCCCTACCCCCATCCCATGTAGATTCTTCTTCATAAAACTCCAAGAAATATTATCAAAGGCTTTCTCCGCGTCCACAAATATCAGAACTGCTTTAGTGTTTATGTTCACCTCTAATAATTCCAAAATGTCTATTATGTTCCTCACATTATCTGACAAGTGTCTTCTTGGGAGAAAGCCTGCTTGGTCCTTGTGAATCTCTTCCACCAATACTTTTTTCAATCTTTTTGCCAAAATGTCTGCAAAAATTTTGTAATCCACATTAAGTAATGATATAGGGCGGTAATTCTTAAGCTGAGTCTTTTCAGTCTCTGTTTTCGGTATGAGTGTGATATACGCTTCTTTCCATGATTCTGGTGCCTTTTTCCCCTCCAAAATTTCGTTGCAGACTTCCTTCAAAGGTTGTAACAACTACTCCTTCAAGGCTTTGTAGTATCTGGAAGTCAACCCATCTGGTCCTGGAGATTTGCCCAGTTGCATGTTTTGAATGGCACCTTCTATCTCTTGTTCAGTTATTTTCTGATTCAGGTCTATTTTACTTTGATGAGAGATTTTTTGTAGACCAAATTTCTTAAGAAACTCATCTATATCTCTTTCATTCTGCGGCCCTTGTGAGTATAATTTTTTGAAATAACTCTGGAAACAGTTTCTAATCTCATTTGGCTTATAAATGTTCTTTCCTTCCACCTCTAGGCTTGTAACCGTGTTTAGTTTTTGCCTTTTCTTCAATTCCCAAGCCAGAAGTTTACCACACTTATCCGCAGATTCAAATGTCTTTTGTCTCATTTGCTTAATCTTCCATTCTATTTCTTGGTTCATCAATTCCATGTATTGTGTCTGATGTAACTTAATTTCTCTCAAAATCTCCTGGGACTTTGGTTTAGATCTCAATTTCTTTTCTCCTTCTTTAATCTTTTCCTTCTTATCCTTCTTCTCATTTTGGTTTCTCTTCTTTATAGAGTTTTGTTGTATTAAAAATCATCGCATAACAGCTTTACTTGCGTCCCAGATTACTCATTTTTCCACATCCGTTTTTAAATTTATTTCAAAATAGTCTCTCAAAGTTTTTTGAGCCTTTTTGTAGACCTCTTCATCTCTAAATAAGGTGTCATTCATCCTCCATCTAAAGGAACCAGCTGTTGTTAACTTCATCTCCATCTTTACGGCATTGTGGTCGGAGCAGGTTTTTGGGCAGATTTCCACTTTCTTGATCTTTGGAGCCATCCCACTAGTAACCCATATTTGGTCAATTCTAGTCCATGTCATCATAGCTTCAGAAAAGAAAGTTCCCTCTCTCTCAAGAGGGTTCTTTGTTCTCCAAATGTCAATCAAGTCCATATTTTCAGTCATTTCAAAAAAAGTCTTTGGTAGTCTCCCATCCTTGGAAACTACCTGTCTTTGTGATTTGTCCATATTTGTAGATACTACTCCATTCATGTCTCCCAACAAGATTAAATTGTAATCCAAATAGTCCAGTAAAATCTCATGCAGCTTCTTAAAGAATTCCGACTTCCCTTCATTTGGTGCATAGATCCCTAATATCAAGAATTTTTCACCTTGAACTTGAATTTCAATTGCCAAAAATCTTCCATGTTCATCTTTAAACATCAATTTCGGGGGGAAATTTTCCTTTGCATAGATTACCACTCCTCTTTTCTTAACTTTATCAGATGAAATAAATTCTTATCCTAATCTTTTGTTGATAAGTAGTTTTCTATGCAGTCTTGTCACATGAGTTTCTTGTAAACAAATCAAGTCCAATTGTTCTTTTTTCAATATATGAAAAACATTTCGTCTTTTTCGGGGAAGGTTAAGACCATTACAATTCCAACTTAGAAGTTGCAGAGCCATCCTGTTGCTATTTACTTTTTCCTCCCACTGCTCCAAGTAGTTGTTCACCTTCCATCGGTGATTTCAATCCAAATGTTAAGTTCAAAATGTCTGTTGCTTCCTTTACTGCTTGGGTTGGTTCCACTTCGACCGTCCCTTTCACAAGATCTTCTTCGTTGTCTCGTAAGAATTGCTCTTTGTCTTGGACAGATCTTATTCTGGTTTTCCTTCCTTTGTATTTAAAGGATAGGCCTTGAGGGAATTCCCACCTAAAGGGTATTTCGTTCTTTCTCAATAAATCAACCAGCTCTTTATAATGGGCTCTTACATCCAAAATATGTTTTGGTATATCTTTGAAAATCTCCACGAAAGCATTTTCAATTTCCAGAGTTCTTTGAAAATGCAGATTCAACATTTTATCTCTTTCTTCTTTTGATCTTAAAGTTATCAAGCAGTCCCTTGGCTTCTTTCTGCCTTGTCTTCTGCCCAATCTAAACGCAGACACTATCTTAATTTCTACCTTCTCCAACTCCTGTTGCCAAAAGTCCGAGAATTCTTTAGAAAGGAAGTCCACCAGGTCGTCTTTTTCGCTTTCAGGCACTGCTCTCAATCTCAGATTTCTCTCCTTCCTTTGTATCTCGAGCATAGACAAAGCCAGTTCATGGTCTTCTAACTTTTTACAGACTGGTATTATCCTTTCCTGAGTGGCATCTGCAGAAACCTTAGCTTCTTCTGCAATCTTTCGAGTAGTGGCAGAGTCCTCTAGAAGTTTATTAATAGTCTCTGTATTTGAAGACACCCTCTTGCTGAGTTCATTCACACTTTGCGTGTTCAGATCAAGTTTTGCTGAGAGCTCAGCCAATTGTCTACTATTATCCGCACCTTGTTTTGTCAGAGATTCCAAAGATTCATTTATTTTATAGAATGCACATTCACTCAAAAATCGCAGAGTGACATGTTTGTTATCAGCCGAAATGAACCATAGGTGTTTCGGTTCTATCTCAATAGAAGGAGAACAAATAAACTTGGATTGTTCTTTCGGTGGTAATTCACCCCATTGATAGTTTTCTCCAGCCTGCATGTAAGAGCAAACAGTGCCTTTCTATTTTGCTCAGCAACTATTCCTGGGTAAATCCCCATTGAGAGGAATTCTATAAATCCACCCCCAACGCTCCCTACAGAATTTGTCAGATAAATTTCATCTTCACAGTGGTCGCCCAGGGCCACCCTTTTCCGTCTGCTTGCAAGGTGAGGTACCTTGTGATTGATCTCCACTGCAACCGGAAAGGTAAATGCCCCTACGCCAACACACTGGTATTTTCCTGGGTGGAAATTTGTTGCCAATCCATCATATAAAAACCAGAGGTTAGGATCTTTAATCATCCAACCAGAACAAATGGACCCTTGTCCGGTGAAATTAACCGAGTATTGAGGAAAGTATGGGTATAGATCTGAAGAGGTAGTATTGCCCTGGTAGGAGGCATTGTGGGATCCCCAAAGCCAAAATTTATCCGAGCATTGGGTATAATTTCCCAGCCATCCTTTGTCCATGTGGTACTTAACTTGGGGCCAATACTTCCATTTAGAATTCCATACTCCGGTGGCATGACAGCAAAAACATAGACCTTTTGTGGTTCTGGTATATCTGAGATATCTGTAGGGGATGTCATTCATTTCAATAGGTGGGGCTGCAAAGAGACCACTCTGATTGTAAAGTAGGCCTGCCAACACGACATCAGGATCCTTGATTAATCCTGGTATAAGGGACATGTCTGCTACCTTCCTTGGGTGTTCATAATATAGGGTAGCATTTTCCCCATATATCTGGAACATGTGTTCAGCATGGTGTATAAAAACATTACCTACTACCATTGGGCCTCTCTGGAGCCACAAGCACATCAAACTCAACAGGAGCTTCATTTTCATTTTCATCTTCCCCACGTATACCTTCAAGGTTGAATCTTATTAGTTCTGGCTCTAGGTTGATGTTTATACGGTGATCCTTCTTATATACACAATATACAATGATTAGGACCAGAAGGAGTGAAATTGCAACAATTATATAAGGTAGCAGGTACCAGAACATACCCTTTAGTGAGATATAGCCCCCCGCTCGGCCGCACCTAGTGGACTTATTGGTGGTCCCCAGGTTCTGGTCGAACTGGTGAGGTCAACTCACACCGTATACACTCTGCAACTGCTACCTTGAAGGGACCTGTGGGTGGTGGAGAAAAAACAACTACAGTGACCAGTATAGCACCGGGAAATGCTCCTTGGGGAGGTGGGTAGGAAAAGCAACGTATGGCCCTCCTAGGTTCCCCTGGCATGTACTTTCCCTTGTATGTGAACTATTGTTGTGGACCTGCTTGTGCCCAATCTGGTATGTAGAATTCCCAAAGAAAGAAAGGAATGTAACAACCGTATGCAGTTACCCAATCCACCCACTTGTCAATAAGGACCCCCCTTTTGTTCACCCTTGTTATTGTTATTTTTACTAAGGGTTTATGAGCAAAGTCTGGCTGGAATCTGGGATTGACTGAAATTTTAACTGGTAGGGGTCCTCCCATAAGCTGGTGCAGCTCCTCAATCTTCCGGTGTGCGTAGACTCACTGGCTTCTGGGGTGCAGTGAGAGCAGACCTGTAGTCCCGTTGCCCGTGCTCCTGCCCGCTTCCGGTGGGGCTAGGTGCAGGGGTTCCTGGTGAGCTTCAACTTCAGAGGGTTAGATGGGTTCAGCTCACAGTTCCAATGACCCTCAGACCGCTTCAGACGAGAATGATGAATCCACGGGGTTACTTCCGCAACTTTCACCGCAGTTGGTGTGGCCAGCAGAACCGTGTAGGGACCTTTCCACCGAGCCGTCAGCGGTTCGTCTTTCCAATCTCGAACCCAAACTCGGTCTCCTGGCCGAAAGGGATGTACTGGTTCGGATAGGCAGATGGGAATGCGTTGGAGACACCACCTGTTTAAATCAAGAAAAATACGAGAAAGAGCCTGGATTTGATCTGCAGTTATTTGCCCCCCCACTTGAGTCAAGTCTGCTGTTTTCCCCCTTGCTATTGGAGGTGGTCTCCCATACAAAAGTTCAAACGGAGAAAGTTTCAGTCTCTTTGTTGGTGAACATCTGATTCTAAACAAAGCAATAGGCAACATGTCTACCCATTTACAATGAGTTTCCTGGCACAATTTTGCTAACTGCGCTTTAAGAGTCCGATTCATCCTTTCTGTTTTCCCTGAGCTTTGAGGTCTATAGGCCGCATGTAGTTTCCATTGTATTTGCAAGGCTTTGCATACACCATCCACTATTGATGCGATGAAAGCTGGACCATTGTCACTGCCTATACACCTTGGTAGACCAAACCTTGGAATGATTTCCGTTAAGAGGCGTTTTATAACCTCCTGTGCTTTTTCTGTTCTAGTAGGATATACCTCAGGCCAACCTGTAAGAGAACACGTGAAGACCAAGAGAGCCTTGTACCCCTTTGCCTTTGGCATTTCTGTAAAATCCACTATTAAATTTTCCATTGGCATTAAGCCTGTTTGCTGTATTCCTGGTGGAGGAACTGGGCCTTGCTTGGGGTTGTTTTTTGCGCACAGAAGGCATGCACGTGATACTGCTTCTGCCAGCTGGGAAATCCTTGTTATGTAGAATTGCCTATTTAGGCTTTCCCGCAATGCTGTGGCCCCATAGTGAGTGGACTCATGATATTGTTTCACTATGTTCCTGCCTAAGGCTTCTGGAACAAATACTCGTTGGTCTGGGAGGATAAACCATCCATCCTGTGGTGGCATTCTGTATCCCCCTTCCTGCTGTGCCCATTCCTGTTCTGCCTCCGTGTAGATGGGCTTTATTTGCTCTAAATCAACTGCTGTAGGAAGAAGAGATGCTGTTATAGAGGCAGGTGGCGGTGGCAGTAAAGCTGCCCGTTTTGCAGCCAGATCCGCCAATTGATTTCCCTTTGCTGCTTTTGTGGTTCCCTTGCTGTGGCCTCGGCAATGTATGACTGCAACCTTTCTCGGAGCCCACACAGCTTCCAAAAGCGTTTCCAATTCTGGGCCATATTTCAGTGCTTTCCCTTCTGCCCTTATGAGCCCCCTCTCTTTCCACAAAGCTCCGTGGGCATGTAGAGTTAAAAAAGCAAACTTTGAGTCTGTGTAGATATTTACGCTGCAGCCAGCTGCTAGCTGAAGGGCTCTGGTTAAAGCCACAAGTTCCGCTTTCTGCGCTGAGGACGAAATTGGTAGAGGCTGTGCTTCAATGACATCAGTTAGAGTAACCACAGAATATCCAGCCCTCCTTTGCCCCTCCTTCACAAAGCTGCTCCCGTCCGTAAAATATTCTATATCTGGGTTTTTTAACGGTTCATCCTGCAAATCTGGACGGCTAGAGTAAATTGAGTCCATTACTTGAATGCAATCATGAGGTTCATGATCCACTGACTCAGGAAGGGGTAACAAGGAAGCGGGGTTCAAGGTGTTTACAACTTGCAAATGTACTTGTGGGTTACCACACAAAAGCCCTTGGTAATTTGCCATGCGCTCGTTGGAAAGCCAATAACTCCCTTTGTATTCCATTAATGTCAACACAGCATGAGGCACATTCACATAAATCTCCTGTCCAAAGGTGAATTTAAATGCCTTTTTGACCAATACTGCTGTTGCAGCTACTGATCGCATACAAGGTGGCCATCCTTTTGCCACTGCATCCAGCTGTTCTGACAAATAAGCTACAGGTCTTTTCCAACTCCCCAACACCTGAGTCAAGACCCCTGCTGCAATTCCAGATTTCTCATGAACGAAAAGGAAAAAAGCTTTTTCTGGGTTTGGCAAAGCCAAGGCTGGAGCCTGCATCAGTTTAGACTTTAATGTATTGAAAGCTTTCCTTTGCTCTGCCTGCCATTCAAAATGAGCATTTTCTCTGCCTTTTGTACTTTCATATAGAGGCTTTGCTAGGGTGCTAAAATCAGGGATCCAAATTTTTTTTTTTTTTTTTATAATCATATTTATTAAAATTTCCAATTATAACAGAATAGAAAAAATAGAAAGAATAGAGAAAAGAAAGAAAAAGAAGGACCAATTTTAAACCCTTATTTTCGTAACCTTCTTTCTGGGACTCCCTCCTTCCCCCCCCGACTGTATTCCCCTTTCCCTATGTTAGTTCCACAAGTTCTCATTCCCAATTTAAACCTAATATGTTGTACCTATTAACCAATTTAAATTACAATCTTAACTTCACTCCTCATCTTTAACAAAATAGAACAAAGATTTTTCCCCCAAGATCTACCCCGTTTCCTTCCACGAATTCCCCCTTTTTTTTACAAAACATGTCAAATCAAAATACCAAAGTTATATAGAAAGATAAAAGATAGAAGATAGAAGAAAATTCCAAAAGTTGGTTACATAGCCTTTGGATTCTAGAGTTCCCCCTCCCTTCCCCGGTTTAGATTCCCCATGTCCATCAGTCTGTATGTTGTCGGCCTGGAGGTCTCAAGTCCACAACCAAATTTTTCTCAATCCATCTTGCCGGTTTTCTTTAAATTTGCTTGTTTTGATTATGTTTAATTTCAAAAATCCAGTCTAATAGAGGCCTTTAATTTCCCTTGGTCATTGTTGCTCCTCCCATTGTTCTTTCCGTGGCGTAGTTAGTCCTTTGCTCTTTTATTTCTTACTTTCTCAGGTTTCTGTCTTGTTCAGCTGCAAAACCATTCTTATTCTGAAATCTAGTATCTCCACAGAGGTTTGTTATTCAGGAACAAAAACTTACGTCCAGTTCCTTCCTTGCTTCAATAGAGAGATTCTATTGTGTTGTCACCTCTGTAGACAAAACAATATTTCAGTTTTGCTACTTTCCCAGGAGCTGAGACCAGTACACATCTCAGAGTAGTTTTCCACATACGCCACTTGTAATGTCCCAAAGCCCCTCTAGGGGGGTTGCTGTAACTTTGTGTCCTCTAATCCAAAAGTCAAGTTGTTGTTTCTTTTCCCCCCGACATTTTGTATCCACGTTTATATCCAATTGTATCAAAATTAACCAGCAAAATACTTGTAACAAAGTCCTCTTTGTATTCTCAGGATTTGACAGCTACTTTAACAGCTGTCAAACTCTCCATCTCTCTCCGCCAGGTTCTCTGAATCGCCCCGGTTCCCAGGGGGGGGTTGCCTTTTCCCTCTCACCCTCGATTTTTTCTCCTCCAGCACAATTCTTGTAGTATCCCATCGTGGAATTTGTATTTTTTATCAGCAATAAACTTCTGAATTGATCTTGGTTTCTCAGTCCTTGTTTTAGCATGTTTACAATCAAGGAGGGGACTGACTTCCTTTTTAGATCCCCCCCGCTCGTGCCGAATCCGAAAAAAAAATCTTTTTTTTTCTCCTTTTATACCCGGTTACCCAATTACTCACGGGTTGTTGTTAAATGTCCGAATTTCAAATGGAAGAAGCCAGCGCTCTCTGACGAATGGCATGCGGCTGCACTCGGCAGGGGAAGCGATAGACTCACAGTACCACGCCGCTCCCCGGCACCCGATCCGTAGCCTTTAAAAAGGCTCCTTCACGAGTCGGGAGGGCGCTGACGGTACCAGCCGAGTCCCCATGTCCACGGGCTCCGTGCCCGTGGTTTTTAAGGGTCCCCGCGTCGCCGGCGCGGTAGGACCCAGCCCCTGCCGAGCAGACTCCCTCTGGAGCTCGGAGGGAGTCCGCCATTCGGCGATGGCGCCAACCCGGAAGCCCTCAGGGATCCAAATTCGGCAAAAACTTGCAGCCCCCCAAAACCCCCGCAATTGCCTGCGGCTTGTGGGTTCCTTAATGACACAAATGGCTTCCTTCCTTTCGGATCCTAACGCCCTTTGCTGGTGAGAAATGTGAAAACCCAAATATTTCACTGTCTCTTGGCAAATTTGTGCCTTTTTCCGAGACACCTTGTATCCTGCCTCCCAAAGGAGATGAAGCAAATCCTCTGTGGCCTTTTTACAAGTCTCATAGGTATCACAACTGATCAATAAGTCATCCAGAAATTGAAGAAGAATTGTTTTCCCAGGCACTGAAGGGAATTTAGACAAATCCTGGGCAAGGGCTGTTCCAAAAAGTGTTGGCGAATTCTTGTAGCCCTGGGGCAATCTTGTCCACGTTAATTGGGTTTTTGTCCCCTTGTAAGGATCCTCCCATTGAAATGCAAATATTGGCTGACTCTGGGAGGCAATCCGGCAACAGAAAAATGCATCTTTTAAGTCCAATACTGTAAACACAGTTGCCTCCGATGGAATTAATCCTAGGAGATTGTAAGGATTGGGCAAACATGGATGCACCGTCTGAATTAAATTGTTAATCCTTTTCAGATCCTGGACTGGGCGAAATTGGTCTGAATTGGGCTTGCGCACAGGAAAAAGTGGAGAATTCCAGCTGGACTGGCACTTTACCAAAAGCCCATATTGCAAAAACTTGTCTATATGCTTCTGCATTCCCTCTGCTGCTTGTCTTGGAATAGGGTATTGCCTGGTTGCTATTGGCTTTGCCCCTGGCTTTAGGTTTATTATGAATGGGGCTATATTCTTTGCCATGCCTGGTGGGTTGTCCTCTGCCCATACTCCAGGTGGGGCTCTCAGATTTTTAGGAATCTGTGAAATGTCCTTTTGGGAGTCTGTTTTTGATAAAGCCCCCATCATTTTCCATGCCTGTTCCCTAGGCACCTCTACTGTGACAATCCCTGATGCAGCCTGGGGTAATTTCATTTCTGCCCCTTTTGGTGTGAAGGTGATCTGTGCTTGAACCTTTGACAGAAAGTCACGTCCCAGCAAGGGGATTGGGCATTCTGGCACATACAGAAATTGATGTGTAAGGGTTTTTCCCCCAATCTGGCATTCTTGAGGTTGCAAAAACGGTGTGAGGACCCTGTTGCCTGTGGCCCCCACAATTGTCACTGCTTGATTGCTTTTTGCTTTTAACGGCTTCGTGAGCACCGAAAATTGCGCTCCAGTGTCAATCATGAAATTTACTAAGCGGCTCCCCAGTTTAACCGAGACCATGGGCTCTTGGGAGCCTAAAGAAAGAGTTGAGCCCGGTCTGTCCTATGCATTCTCATTCTCATATTCCTCCAGTTGCGCTAATCCAACAAAATCTCTGCTACTTCCTCTGTTCCTCACATATCTTCCAGCTTGCATCCTTCCTCTCTGCGATCCCCATCCACATCCACGCTCCCTCTGTTCCCTGTATTCACCTTCTCCCTCTGTGTCCCTTGCTTCAGGGCACTCCTGTTTCCAATGACCTTCCTTTCTGCAAATTGCACACTGATTCCTTCCCAATGGCAATCCCCTTCCTCTTCCTCTTCCTCGTGCCCTACTGGAACCTCTCCCTTGGGCACCCGTATCAAATGCTGAGCCCTGGCTGATGGCTGCAGCCAAAAACACTGCCTTTTGTTTCATTTCCCGAACTCTGTCCTTCTTAACCTCATTCTCTCTGTTCAAATAAACCCTTTGAGCGATTGCTAGGAGCTGATCCATCTGCAATGTTTCAAAGGCGTCTAACTTTTGCAATTTCCTCTTAATGTCCGTAGCACTTTGAGCCACAAATGCCGCATTCACCATTTGCTTGCTTTCTGGGGCTTCTGGATCAAAGGGGGTGTAAATTCTATAAGCCTCCATTAAGCGTTCCAAATAATTAGAAGGAGATTCATCTGGGAGTTGAAGAACCTCAGCTACCCTAGAAATGTTTGTGGGCTTTCTAGCAGCACCTTTTATAGCCTTTATAACCTCCTGCCGATAATTGTCCAAGGCATCCTTATCCCTTTCTGGGTCCCACCCTGGATCTGTGAGTGGATATCTGGCACGGACCCAAGCATCTGGATTGTTTTCTGAGTTTGGCACCTGAGCTTTAAGATTGTTGTCTGCAGTTGTATCTATCCTTCTCCTTTCCTCAGAGGTGAAAAGAGTCATCAAAAGATGCCTGCAATCTTGCCATGTAGGCAGATGAGTTACCATAATGGAAGCAACCAAATCCAGCATGGCCTGAGGTTTTTCTGAAAAGGGTATTGTATGCGTTTTCCAATTCAATAAATCTGTGGTTGTAAAGGGGACATATTGAAGTGTAACTGCCCTGGAAGGCCAAGGACCCGTTGGTCTCCCATTTCCATCCACTGGCCGTGGCTCTTGGGGCCCCAAAACAGCCCTTAGGGGAAGCATTGGCGCTGGTGCCCCTTTGTTATTACGTAAGTAATAGCCTCCTTTTGCAAGCTTAGGCGAGGCTGGGCTTTGAGATGTACTGGGTAAATCACTTTCTCTCATTTTAAGGACCAACTTTTGTCCAGAATCTGTAATTGCATCCATCAATTTCCATAATTTTGAACTGTCATGGCTTTCTGGGGTTCTCAATGAATTAATTTGTTCCCCCCATGCTCCAGACATTTGAAACGCGCTGGTTTCCCCTCCTGCTCCCTCCGTCTGTGTTTGCAAGGCTGACATGTCCTGGTTGTATTTTTCCTCGGGAGGGGAGGGTAACGTGCTTTGATCTAGAGCTGCTGTTTGTTTTGGCTGGGAAGGCAATTCTGGAAGGCTAGGCACATCCAGTGATGCTTGAGAAGGTGGGGCTGCCTGCGAAGCACCATTTGTGGCTTGCGGGGCTTTATTCAATTCTGGCTGAGATTGGCTGGGCATAGGGGTCCGTTGGGTTTGGGGTTGGGTTTGTCCTGCCACTGCATTTTGGTCTGGCAATGCTTGCCTTGAAGGCGGCTGTATTGCTTGATTACTGCTGCTATAATTGTATGGCGGGGGAGGGATTCCATCCTCCTCTGAAGGACCAACATAAATTTTCCTGTCAGCTACAGAAACTGTTAAGGGTTTTCCGGCTTCCTGCCTTACAGCGAAAATCTCGCAGCTGACACTTCCTCTTCTCATCCAATCTGGATTTTTTAAACAAATAGCAGTCCACTTCGAAATGTAATAGTACTGCTCCTTAAACAAATCCGGATTTTCCATTATTGAGTCCATAACTGCCTGACATTTTTCAATCCTGAAGGAGCCAATTTGTGGCCAGGATTTGACCTGCTGGGGCCACATCTGTTGACAATACCTTTTTAAAACTTCCTTACTTGGTCTGACCTCCCCTGGTTCTTCTGGAAAAACTATTTTAAATTTTTCTAACATGCAGTCTAGGGGTGTACAGGCTTGAATTGGTTTTGAGCATTTCCCCCCCCATAGTTCTGCAAAAAACTTTCCCTCTTCGCCAGACAAACACTTTCAGCTAGGCAGTTTCAAAAATAGAACAAGGAAAAACCACAGCACACTTCCTTTTTCAACTCAGATCTTACACATCCACCCGGCGTCCCGGGACTTTCACACAGACAACACAGCCCTTTCTCCCCCCTTGCCTGCGGCAAACAACTTGGCAGAAAAGCACACACTTTCATACAGCGTTTTTACCCTTTTTTTTCTCTCTCCCCCCCCCCCACAGCTGTTTTTCCCCAACTTTTCCTGCAGAACCTCTTCCTTTCCTTGTCCTTGGTTGACCCAGCTTCTCCTCCCTCACCCTTTTGGTGATCCTTTCCCTTTAACGGGAGGTTACTGGTGGGTCACCCTGAGTGTTGATCAGCACTCCTTTTATCTCAACTCACCGTGAGTTCCTGTCGTGGCACGCCTTTCCTTTTGGCTCCCCTTCAGATTCTCCTTGTTCGGTCCTTGCCTCCGTCTCGCCGGGAGTCCGCGCCGAAGGCGATTGCCTTCCTCCTTTGGAAATGATGTCCGATTGGCGCCTGGAACGAAGCCAAAAACCTTCGGGACGCCCTCCCCCCGAGAACCGGACGCCGGCTCTTTTTGGGTAAAAAAACCCCACTGGCCTGTGTGATCCGATCACGGCACCAAATGTAGCAAGATAAGGATCAGCCAGACGCAGCAAATGGAGAATAAGAAGGTGAAGTTTATTGCCAGGCAATAAGGACCCAGTTGGAATCTCTTCCAAAGAACTGGGACCCCGATTGACAGAAATACAGGGGTCTTTATACCTGAGCAAATCACAGCAAATCATAGATCATAAGACAATCATGAAGGACTCATAACTTGGTCAGCAAAATATCAGCCAATCAGCAAGCAGTTGTCACGCTCCTAGCTACTGGTATAGCACTGGTCCAGCACAGGGTTCAAGTTCCGCTTTCCAATGCTCCCAGTGACGCTCAGTCTAACCTTTCCCCTAATTATGACAGGACAGGGAGCTTGGACATTCTGTGGTTTTGCTCTTCCTGTTCTGAGGGTTAATTTAGCCTGTTCCTGATGGGGAATTTGTACCAGAATCTCTGATTCATGTCTTGTCCGGGGTTCACAGATGTTTCTAGGGGAAAGGTCGGTTCCTAACTTTGCTGTTTCAAGCAGTTTGCATTTTTAGCTAAGGCACAGCTTCCCTTTTTGATTCAAGTGGATTTATAAAATACTGTAATCCTTGATTCGTGTAAGCATATATATTGAATATATTGATTATTGATAACTGGTTATATGAATAGTATAGGGGTAGCCCTTCCTTCCTTGCCTCAGTCTCAGGGCACCACAGCATAGGGTTCGCCTCTCAAAAGAAGTCAAGGCAGATTTGGAAGTCTGGTTGCAATTCCTTGAAAATTATAATGGGATATCCCTGTGGCAGGACTCCTTGACGCTTGATGCCGACTTCCAGGTTCAGTCAGATGCTGCGGGGTCCCTAGGTTTCGGAGTATATTTCAGGGGCCAGTGGTGTGCAGAAAGGTGGCCAAAAGACTGGCAGGGCCAGCCTATCTCCCGGGACCTCACATTTTTTGAATTTTTCCCCATCTTGGTGGCAGTGCACCTCTGGACAGACCAGTTTTGCAATCATAGGGTCTGCTTCAACACAGATAACCAGGCAGTGGTAGTGGTTCTTGCCAGGCAGGCCACCCGCTCCCCTAGGGTGGGAAACTTGTTGCGGTGCCTCGTCCTCCTGTGTCTAGAGAACAATATATATTTCTCGGCCAAATTCGTGCCCGGCATTAATAATGACATCACGGATGCTCTGTCTCGCTTTCAGATGGAGCGCTTCCACTTATTAGCGCCGGATGGGGAACAGTCATCGATGCCTTTCCCGGAGCATCTCTGGAGTCTTGGGAGGAAGAAGTGTTGAAGGGAGTATTCGGTGCAGTCGCCCCTTCCACAATGAGATCCTACAAGAAAGCGTGGGCCGACTTCCTAGTGTTCCGCAATAAGTTTCCCAAGTCAAAACGCAACCCGGTTCCCTCAGCGAGGGAAGTCCTCCATTATTTAGCTCACTTGAGGGAGCTGGGCAGGGCCCCAGGACTCTCAATATTCAGTCTGCAGGGGATTTAATATTTTGGCAAAACATTTTTCGACACTGACCCATGCGCCAAATTTATAGTGCATAAGGCTTTAGATGGGTGGCGCCGGCAGCAACCACCTGGTTCTGACCCAAATACACAAAAAATTATGTGCCATATGCTGGTCAAAATATGAGGCTCGCCTGTTCTCGGCTGCCTACTCCATAGCCTTCTTCGGGGCCCTTCGCATAGGGGAGGTGGTTTGCGATGGAGGGGCCGTCCAAGCCCGGAGGGGTATCCTCTTTGGTGATCTGACCCTGTCAACAAACGAGCTTATAGTCCAAGTTAGGAGCTCCAAGACCGACCAGCAGGGGAGGGGGGCCCTTCTAAGGTTGCCGGCGGTGCAAGGCCCTGGCCCATGCCCGGTTAGGGATACGAGGCGTTTTCTTTACCTAAGGCCTGGTAGCCCAGGCCCCCTCTTAATTCATGCCGACGGCTCACCTTTGGCCAGGCATCAGTTTACACGGGTGATGCGAAGGGCTTTGGCCGCATGTGGGCTACCCGCGGGTGAATTTGCGGCTCACTCTTTTCGGATCGGCGCTGCAACCACGGCGGCGCATCTTGGTCTCTCCGCAGAGAGGATAAAGGATCTGGGCCACTGGAAGTCGAATGCATTCAGAGCTTATGTAAGGGGGACTTTATGACTACTAGGTACACTTCTGACCTCGCTTTCCCTGTTTATTTCATTTTCAGATTGCCGAGGGGTACGCATCTGGCTGGTAGGCCATAGTATCGTGCATTGGGCAAGGCTGCGTGCAATGAGTACCGGGCTGGGAAAAAACTTGAACTTGCCGGCGGGTGTCCAGTTGACCTGGATGGCGAGAAGAGGCATGTGTTGGTGTGAATTCATGCCAGTTGTGATGGCGAGAGCTGCCTCTGAGGGCCCCCCGGATGCCCTGGTTATCCAATTGGGGGAGAATGACCTAGCGTACCGCAAAGCTACTGACTTGAGATGGAACATTTTTGACGACTTGGCAGAATTGATGGCGGTTTACCCAAACGTGACTATTTTGTGGTCCTCGTTGCTTGAGAGGAGGACATGGAGGGATTGTGTGAGCCCGGTTGGAATCAATAAGGCAAGAAAGGTCTTGCAGCGGGCCGTGGAGCGTAGAGTGGCGGCTCTGGGCGGGTGTGTCATCGGCCACCCCGGCATCCAGTACAGCAACGAGGCCCTCTACAGATGTGATGGCGTGCATCTATCTGACGTTGTAAACGATATCTGGTTGGGGGACATCTTAGCTGGGATTAGGAGTTGGTTGCAGGCTTGAAGGTATTGGCGGCGAGCTTCGCTCGAGTGGCGGTTAGGCATTGGCAGGTGTCAGGGGCTCAGGAACAGAGGTACAGGGGAGAGAGGAAATGGAGAGTGAAGGGGAAGAATCTGAGGGCAGCGTAGGGGAGTATGACAGCGACCCAAGAGATTCCATGAGCTTCTCCAGCGAATCAGAAGATTCCCAGAAGGAGGCGCCGATGGTCAGGGCAAGGGGGGTCCCAGGGGGAACACACCAGAAACAAGGGGCCAGCGGGGACTCCCAAAGCAGCAGCGGGAGATCAGGATCAGCTTCCCCACCAGAGCGTAGTGGGGCGGAAGAGTCCCAGGTGTCAGGACCAACGTCTCCTCCAGCAGGGAGAGAAGATGAGTCAGGGCTGACCACGCCTCTATAGGAGAGTGGGGGAACGGAGGGGAGGTCGGGTCCAGCTAGCCTCCCAGAAGGGGGAAGCAGTGACAGGAGCAGTGTAACGGTCAGGAGGAAGGTTGCCGGCTGGGCGCGCGCGCCAAGTTCGAATGTACAGGCGCGGGGGACAGCAGAAAACCCGGATTGGGAACCAGGTCCTAAAGCCCGCCGGAGGCAGGGGGAAGACTCAGGGGACTCAGCGTCAGATGAGTCTAGGAAGGGCGAGACCCCAGCTGACAGGCGGAGCCAGAGGAGGAAAGAGCAAAGGAAGAGGTGGAGCAAGGCTAGAGTCTGGGGGGAGGAGATTCAGACGGAGCTTCGATGGTCTAGAGTTTCAGACGTAGAGCTGCGCGCTACGGTTGTGAAGGTGAAACTGAACTTCAATAAATACTTTTGTATATAACAACGAACTGGCGTTGGTCCTTTGTGAGCTGGGACCTCGGGCAGCTCTGACAGCTATGATTAAATGGGCACAGGACGTTGGTCATAACATTATGTTCGCTGACTGGGAACAGTTGTGGACCACCGGGATTAAATTCACGGCATGTTAATTCACGTTGGTGATTTCTTGAGTGGATGTGGTGCGGTCCCTGGCGCCTGAAACCTGTGGGGTTCTTTGTAGGGTGTGAGCACTGACCTATGAAATACCGGGTGCATTCTGGAGCCCTCCGGGAGTGTTAACCGGAAGGCCACTGGGTTGATTTGTGCCTCGACTTGGTAAGGCCCTAGCTGCTTGTGTCTGAGCTTCTTCTTAGCTAACGTTCTGGCCGGCACTGCCTGGGCCGCTAACCAGACCCAGTCCCCCACCTGGATGTCTTCCCCGACTCTCCTGTGCCTGTCTGCCTGCATTTTGTAGGCGTGTTTTGCTAGTTCCAAGTGCCTTCGGAGTTGGTCGTGGACCTCCGGCAACTCTGCTGCCAAGTGCTCTGCACGCCGTGGCTCCCCCCCCCTTCGTCTCTAACCCCGGGAAGTTTCTGGGATGCCGCCCATTGTTGGCGAAGAACGGTGTCACCCCTGTAGACCCGTGCTTCGTGTTGTTGTAGGCAAACTCGGCCAGCAGTAGGTAGTCCACCCAGGTCAAGGGCTGTTGATTAGCGTAGCATCGCAGGTACTGCTGCATGATGGCGTTGACCCTCTCCGCTTGTCCGTTGGTCTGCGGGTGTCGTGCCGACGCTAAGTTGATCTTGACGTTCAGGATGCCCAGCAGCTTCTGCCAGAAGCTCGAGATGAATTGGCGACCCCGGTCGGACAGGATGGACCGTGGTAAGCCGTGAACTTTGAACACGTGATCTATGAACAGCTTGGCAGTCTGTTCCGCCGTGGCCACCTTCGCGCAAGGAATGAAGTGCGCCATCTTGGTGAACAGGTCTACGACCACGAGTACCGCTGTTTTGCCTCGCGAGCTGGGCAGATCCGTGACAATGTCCAAGCCAATTTCTCCCACGGTTTGAGCGGCGTCTGTAGCGGTTCCAGCAGTCCCGCCGGCTTCCTGTGCACTCGTTTGGCCCTTTGGCATGTGTCACACCTAGAGACGTAATCCGCGACTTCTCCTCTCATCTGGGGCCACCAAATGTCTCTGGCCACTAATTCCGCCGTCTTGTCCTTGCCGAAGTGCCCAGCACTGGGCGCGTCGTGTAACTGCTGCAGGACTTTCGCGCGGAGGTCGTCTCCCGGCCCGTAGAGAGCCCCTTTGCAGGTGAGCAGTCCGTCGCATATCTGGAACTTGTCGTCCTTCGCTGTGCCTCTTCGCACCTCCTCCATCTTGGATTGTGCGAAGGCATCCGTCTGCAGCGCGCGACGCACTGCGTCCAGGTCCACGGTGACTGAAGCGCATGCCCACACTTTCGGTGCGAAAATGTGTTTGGCCGCCACCGGTGCCGCTTCCTCGAGATATTGCGGTTTCCTTGATAGTGCATCTGCCATGATGTTGTTGTCTCCCGGGATGTAGTCTATCCAGAAGTCGAAATCCGCAAAGAAATCCGCCCAGCGGATGTGTCTCTGGTTCAGGAACCGTGCCGTGCGCCAGTACTCCAGGTTCTTATGGTCCGTGCGGACCTGCACAGTGTGTCTGGCTCCGATGAGGAAGTGCTGCCACGCCTTGAAGGCTCCATGAATGGCCAGCAACTCCCTGTCCCAGATGGTGTAGTTCTGTTCCGACTTGCTGAGTTTCCTGGAGTAGAATGCGCAGGGCCTCCAGTTCCCTTGAGGATCTCACTGCAACAGGACCGCCCCCACCGCTCTGTCCGATGCGTCCGTCTCAAGCCTCATTGGTTTGCTGGAGTTTACGTGTAGCAGCTGTTCTTTGGACGCAAAGAGACGCTTGAGTCTCCGAAAAGACTGTTCTGCCTGGTCCGTCTAGGTGAACTTCTTCTTCATGGAGCTGAGGGTGTCCGTGATGGCCGCCGTCTTCTTTGCGAACCCCTGATGAACTTGCGATAAAAGTTGGCGAAGCCGACGAACTTCTGGACCTCCTTCCGATTGCGCGGGCTCTTCCAGTCCAACACTGAGCGGACCTTGGTGCTGTCCATGGCGAGTCCCTTGTCGGACAGCTTGTAGCCCAGGAAATCCACCTCCGTCACGTCGAACTGGCACTTCTCCAGTTTGGCGTAAAGTCTGTGCTCCCGCAGTCTCTGCAGGACCTCCTTGACGTCCCCCTCGTGAACCTCCTGCGATTCCGAGAAGATCAGGATGTCGTCTAGGAAGCATATGCACTTTTTGTAGAGGAGGCCCGCTAACACGTGGTGCATGAAGGCTTGGAAACAATGTGAGCCATTTTGCAGACCAAATGGCATAACACGATATTCATAGGTGCCTAAAGGCGTAAACATGGCCGTCTTCCACTCATCGCCCTCCCGCATGCGTATAAGGTTGTACGCCCCTCGTAGATCCAACTTGGTGAAGATTCGTCCCTTCCTCACCGTCGCGAGCAGGTCGTCGATCTTGGGCATGGGGAATGCTGTGGGCTTTGTCCTGGAATTGATAATTCTGTAATCAACTACCAATCTGCGTTGGGGCGTGTCCTTCTTCTTCACGAAAAACACGGGACTGCCCCCCACTGCTTTGGATTCTTGGATGAATCCCCGCTTCAAGTTGTGATCTATGAACTCCCTGAGTTCTTGCAGTTCGTCTTCAGACATGGAATGCAGTTTTCCAGTCGGCAGCGTCGCCCCCGGTAGGAGGTCAATCGCGCAGTTGTAGGGCCGGTGGGGAGGCAGCTTGTCCGCTTCCTTCTCGCAGAAGACCTCCAAAAACGCCTTGTACTTGTTGGGTACCGCCTGCACCATGCCTAGGTGTAGCTGTGGTTCATCCCCTTGTCCTTCCTCTTCCTGGCTGGTTCGGATGCAGTGTTCTGCGCAGTAGGAGGAGCAGAAGGTTAATTGCCGCTGGTACCATGCTAATGCCGGGCTGTGTCTATCCAGCCAACTCATGCCCAACACTATGGGCGTGTCCGACAGGTGGGTGACATTGAAGCTGATGACTTCGCGGTGATTTCCAATTTGCATTACCATAGGCGGTGTTTGCTGCACCACCTGTCCACCCAGCAGCTTCCTGCCATCGACCGTGACGACGTTTAGGGGCATCGTGGCTGGTAGGAGCGCTATGCGATGTAGCCTGATGAAGTCCACTCCTATAAAGTCTGCATTACTACCAGAGTCAATGGTAATAGGGACTTCCAGGGTGATTCCATTTGGCAGCTGGAGTGATGCAGGGAGTTGCACCACTGGTTTGGGTGGGAGGGGGTCTGTGGGCTGCAAAATCTCTGGAGACTGCTTCACTGACTCGCCTGGCTGGGCCCCAGTGCCTCTGCCTCCAACCAGGCTTCGTCGTTTCCCTGCAGCTGTTCCCCCTGCTGAACTGCTCCCCTTACTGTTGCTGAGGCTGCAGTGTGCTTCTGGATCCTCTGGGGACACTCTTTGGCCATGTGCTGTGCACTGTCGCAGATATAACACTTCCTGCTCCCTCTAGGAGCCTTCGTCTTGACTGCTCCTGGTGTTTGGGCTCTGGTCACTGTCTGAGCCCTGGCACCACCTATCTCCATCGGCTCTTCTCCCCCCCCCCCCAGTGGAGGCCTGGATTGCGCGTGCCCTGTCTCCCTGGGTAGGAAGGGAGTTGTTCTGGCTAGTGTGCGCGCCCTACGTCTGTCATCCCTGCTCCACGGGCGTTCCTCCAGGCATACCCCTACCGCCAGCGCTCTCTGGACGACTTCCGTGGTACTGTTGGGTTTGTCCCCCCTCGCCAGCTCATCTTTCACGGCTCCATTTAGCCCCTCCCAGAACAAATCCCTCTGAGCCCTGGCACCACCTATCTCCATCGGCTCTTCTCCCCCCCCCCAGTGGAGGTGTGGATTGCGTGCGCCCTGTCTCTCTGGGAAGGAAGGGAGTTGTTCTGGCTGGTGCGCGTCCCTCATCCCTGCTCCAAGGGCGTTCTTCCAGGCGCACCCCTATCGCCAGCACCCTCTGGATGACTTCTGTGGTATTGGTAGGTCTCTCCCCCCTTGCCAGCTCATCTTTCACGGCTCCATTTAGCCCCTCCCAGAACAAATCCCTCACGGCAGCTGAGTCCTTCTCCCAGCCCAGCACATTTACTAACGCAAAAAAGCGGGAGTGATATTGTCTCACCGTGGCTTTGCCCTGCTTCAGCCCGTGCATTTCCCTCCTGGCCACATCCACATCTACCGTTGATTTAAAACAAGCGTCCATAGCTTTGATAAATGCGTTTGAATCCTGGAGGGCGGGATCATTTTCGCGCCATAAATTGCGCAGCCACGATTTAGCTTCCCCATGCAGATGAGTGATTATGAACCCTACTTTTTCCTCCTCATCTCTAAAGTCTTTCTGAAGCAAATTGAGCGTGAAAACTATGTCTGCTCTGAAGTTAGGATACTGCTGCAGGTCCCCGTCGAAGTGGGCTACGATGCTGCCCCCCCTCTTCCCGAGGCCAACTCCCTCCGGCTTGGGTCCTGGCAGCCCCTCTTTGCCCAAACGTTCCCACCTGGTTCGCAGTTCCCGGCAGAGCGCTTCTGTGAGCCTCCTGCGATTCCGAGAAGATCAGGATGTCGTCCAGGAAGCATACGCACTTCTTGTAGAGGAGGCCCACTAACACGTGGTGCATGAAGGCTTGGAAACAATGGGAGCCATTTTGCGGACCAAACGGCATAACTCTATATTCATAGGTGCCTAAAGGCGTAAACATGGCCGTTTTCCACTCATCGCCTTCCCGCATGCGTATAAGGTTGTACGCCCCTCGTAGATCCAACTTGGTGAAGATTCGTCCCTTCCTCACCGTCGCGAGCAGGTCGTTGATCTTGGGCATGGGGAATGCTGTGGGCTTTGTCCTGGAATTTATGTTCCTGTAATCAACTACCAATCTGCGTTGGGGCGTGTCCTTCTTCTTCACGAAAAACACGGGACTGCCCCCCACTGCTTTGGATTCTCGGATGAATCCCCGCTTCGAGTTGTGATCTATGAACTCCCTGAGTTCTTGCAGTTCGTCTTCAGACATGGAATACAGTTTTCCAGTCGGCAGCATCGCCCCCGGCAGGATGTCAATCGTGCAGTCGTAGGGCCGGTGGGGAGGCAGCTTGTCCGCTTCTTTCTCGCAGAAGACCTCCAAAAACGCCTTGTACTTGTTGGGTACCGCCTGCACCATGCCTAGGTGTAGCTGCGGGTCATCCTCTCGCCCCTCCTGCCCCTGGCTGGTCCAAATGCAGTGTTCTGCGCAGTAGGAGGAGCAGAAGGTCAATTGCCGCTGGTACCATGCTAATGCCGGGCTGTGCCTATCCAGCCAACTCATGCCCAACACTATGGGCGTGTCCGACAGGTGGGTGACATTGAAGCTGATGACTTCGCAGTGATTTCCAATTTGCAGTACCATAGGCGGCGTTTGCTGTACCACCTGTCCACCCAGTAGCTCCCTGCCATCGACCGTGACAACGTTTAGGGGCATTGTGGCTGGCAGGAGCGCTATGCGATGTAGCTTGATGAAGTCCACTCCTACAAAGTCTGCATTACTACCAGAGTCAATGGTGATAGGGACTTCCAGGGTGTGTCCATTGGGCAGCTGGAGCGATGCGGTGAGTTGCACCACTGGTTTGGGTGGGAGGGGGTCTGTGGGGTGCAAAATCTCTGGGGACTGCTTCACTGATTCGCCTGGCTGGGCCCCAGTGCCTCTGCCTCCAACCAGGCTTCGTCGTTTCCCTGCAGCTGTTCCCCCTGCTGAACTGCTCCCCTTACTGTTGCTGAGGCTGCAGTGTGCTTCTGGATCCTCTGGGGACACTCTTTGGCCATGTGCTGTGCACTGTCGCAGATAAAACACTTCCTGTTCCCTCTAGGAGCCTTCGCCTTGACTGCTCCTGGTGGTTGGGCTCCGGTTGCTGTCTGAGCCCTGGCACCACCTTTCTCCATCGGCTCTTCTCCCCCCCCCCTCCCAGTGGAGGCGTGGATTGCGCGTGCCCTGTCTCCCTGGGTAGGAAGAGAGTTGTTCTGGCTGGTGTGCGTGCCATACGTCCCTCATCCGTGCTCCAAGGGCGTTCTTCCAGGCGCACTCCTATCGCCAGCGCTCTCTGGACGACTTCTGTGATATTGTTAGGTCTCTCCCCCCTCACCAGCTCATCTTTCACGGCCCCATTTAGCCCCTCCCAGAACAGATCCCTCACGTCAGCTGAGTCCTTCTCCCAGCCCAGCACATTAACTAGCGCAAAAAAGCGGGAGTGATATTGTCTCACCGTGGCTCTGCCTTGCTTCAGCCCGTACATTTCCCTCCTGGCCACATCCACATCTACCGTTGATTTAAAACAAGAGTCCATAGCCTCGATAAATGCTTTTGAATCTTGGAGGGCGGGATTATTTTCGCGCCATAAATTGCGCAGCCACGATTTAGCTTCCCCATGCAGATGAGTTATTATGAAGCCTACTTTCTCCTCCTCATCTCTAAAGTCTTTCCGAAGCAAATTGAGCGCGAGAACTATGTCTGCTCTGAAGTTAGGATACTGCTCCAGGTTCCCGTCGAAATGGGCTACGATGCTGCCCCCCCCGTTTCCCGAGGCCAACTCCCTCCGGCTTGGGTCCTGGCAGCCCCTCTTTGCCCCAACGTTCCCACCTGGCTTGCAGATCTTATTACAAGCGAGTTGTAATAAGCCTAAACAAAGCCAAGCAGGTTGTTTTGTGTTACAGCTACATAGAAAGAAGAATCTTGGATTTCACTTATTTCAAGTCGTTTTCTTTGGAGTTAATGCACATTGACCCAGAAATCGCAAAGTGTATGTAATGAAACCAAAATAACACAACACCTTCTTTTTGCTTCCGTATGCGTAGAAAGAAGACGAAGAAGCTTTGATTGGACTTATTACAATTCGCATGGTGTTTTTTGGGTGTGCACCAGAATCACACCCAACCAAAGCAAAAAGGTGTTTTGGGTTCCACCTACATAAAAGAAGATGCTAAAGCCCTGATTGGGCTTATTTCAAATTGGTGTTTTTTTGGTTAGAATGCACAGTCACCCAAAAATCGCAGAATGACATGTTTTTTATCAGCCGAAATCAAGCGTAGGTGTTTTGGTTCCATCTCAATAGAAGGAGGACAAATAAGCTTGGATTGTTCTTTCGGTGGTCATTCACCCGAACCCGAACCCGAACCCGAACCCGAACCCGAACCCTAACCCTAACCCTAACCCTAACCCTAACCCTAACCCTAACCCTAACCCTAACCCTAACCCTAACCCTAACTCTAACCCTAACCCTAACCCTAACCCTAACCCTAACCCTAACCCTAACCCCAACCCTAACCCTAACCCTAACCCTAACCCTAGCAAAGCGAAGTGTAATAAGCCTAAACAAAGCCAAACAGGTTGTTTTGTGTTTTGGGTTCCATCCAGTCAGCAAAAAGGTGTTTTGTGTTCCATCCAGTCAGTCTGACATCAATACCAGGGAAGATTCTGGAGCAGATAATTAAGCAAACAGTCTGTGAGCGCCTAAAAAGGAAAGCTGTGATCACCAATAGTCAGCATGGATTTCTGAAAAATAAGTCATGTCAGACTAACCTGATCTCATTTTTTGACAGAATTACAAGCCTGGTAGATGAAGGGAACGCAGTGGATGTAGCCTACTTTCATTTCAGCAAGGCATTTGACAAGGTGCCTGTCAGGGGCTCAGGAGCAGAGGAACAGGGGAGGAAGGAAATGAAGAGCGAAGGGGAAGAATCTGAGGGCAGCGTAGGGGGGTATGAGAGTGACCCGAGAGATTCCATGAGCTTCTCCAGCGGATCGGAAGATTCCCAGAAGGAGGCGCCGATGGTCAGGGCAAGGGGGGTCCCAGGGGGGACGCACCAGAAACAAGGGGCCAGCGGGGACTCCCAAAGCAGCAGCGGGAGATCAGGACCAGCTTCCCACCAGAGCGTAGTGGGGGGGAAGAGTCCCAGGTGTCAGGACCAGCGTCTCCCCCAGCAGGGAGAGAAGATGAGTCAGGGCTGACCACGCCTCTATCGGAGAGTGGGGGAACGGAGGGGAGGTCAGGTCCAGCTAGCCCCTCCCCCGAAGGGGGAAGCAGTGACAGGAGCTGTGTAACGGTCAGGAGGAAGGTTGCCGGCTGGGCGCTCGCGCCAAGTTCGAATGTACAGGCGTGTGGGACAGCAGAAAACCCGGATTGGGAACCAGGTCCTAAAGCCCGCCAGAGGCAGGGGGAAGATTCAGGGGACTCAGCGTCAGAACAGTCTAGGAAGGGCAAGACCCCAGCGGACGGGCGGAACCAGAGGAGGAAAGAGCAAAGGAAGAGGTGGAGCAAGGCCAGAGTCTTAAACTGGTGTCTGGGGGGAGGAGACTCAGACGGAGCTTCGGCGGTCTAGAGTTTCAGACGTAGAGCTGCACGCCACGGCTGTGGAAGCGAAACTCAACTTCAATAAAGACTTTTGTATATAACAACGAACCGGCGTTGGTCCTTTGTGAGCTGGGACCTTGGGCAGCTCTGACAGTGCCCCATGATATTCTTGTAAAGAAGCTGGTAAAATGCAGTCTTGACTATGCTACCACTCAGTGGATTTCTAACTGGCTGACTGACCGAACCCAAAGGGTGCTCATCAATGGTTCCTCTTCATCCTGGAGAAGAGTGACTAGTGGGGTGCCACAGGGTTCTGTCTTGGGCCCGGTCTTATTCAACATCTTTATCAACGACTTGGATGATGGACTCAAGGGCATCCTGATCAAATTTGCAGATGACACTAAACTGGGAGGGGTGGCTAACACCCCAGAGGACAGGATCACACTTCAAAACGACCTTGACTGATTAGAGAACTGGGCCAAAACAAACAAGATGAATTTTAACAGGGAGAAATGTAAAGTATTGCACTTGGGGGAAAAAAATGAGAGGCACAAATACAAGATGGGTGACACCTGGCTTGAGAGAAGTACATGTGAAAAGGATCTAGGAGTCTTGGTTGACCACAAACTTGACATGAGCCAACAGTGTGACGCGGCAGCTAAAAAAGCCAATGCAATTCTGGGCTGCATCAATAGGAGTATAGCATCTAGATCAAGGGAAGTAATAGTGCCACTGTATTCTGCTCTGGTCAGAGCTCACATGGAGTACTGTGTCCAGTTCTGGGCACCACAGTTCAAGAAGGACACTGACAAAATGGAACGTGTCCAGAGGAGGGCAACCAAAATGGTTTAAGGTCTGGAAACGATGTCTTATGAGGAACGGCTAAGGGAGTTGGGCATGTTTAGCCTGGAGAAGAGGAGGTTAAGGGGTGATATGATAGCCATGTTCAAATATATAAAAGGATGTCACATAGAGGAGGGAGAAAGGTTGTTTTCTGCTGCTCCAGAGAAGCGGACACGGAGCAATGGATCCAAACTACAAGAAAGAAGATTCCACCTAAACATTAGGAAGAACTTCCTGACAGTAAGAGCTGTTCGACAGTGGAATTTGCTGCCAAGGAGTGTGGTGGAGTCTCCTACTTTGGAGGTCTTTAAGCAGAGGCTTGACATCCATATGTCAGGAGTGCTCAGATGATGTTTCCTGCTTGACAGGGGGTTGGACTCGATGGCCCTTGTGGTCTCTTCCAACTCTATGATTCTATGATTCTACATAAAAAGAAGATGATAAAGCTGTGATTGGGTTATTTCAAATTGGTGTTTTTGGGGTTAGAATGTACATTCACCCAAAAATCGCAGAGTGACATGTTTTTATCAGCCCAAATCAAGGATAGGTGTTTTGGTTCCACCTCAATAGAAAGAGGACAAATAAGCTTGGATTGTTCTTTCAGTGGTCATTCACCCTGACCCTAACCCTGACCCTAACCCTAACCCTAACCCTAACCCTAACCCTAACCCTAACCCTAACCCTAACCCTAACCCTAACCCTAACCCTAACCCTAACCTTAACCCCAACCCTAACCCTAACCCGAACCCGAACCCGAACCCTAACCCGAACCTGAACCCGAATCCGAACCCGAACCCGAACCCGAACCCGAACCCTAAACCCAATCCGAACCCGAACCCGAACCTTAACCCGAACCCTAACCCTAACCCTAACCCTAACCCTAACCTTAACCTTAACCTTAACCTTAACCTTAACCTTAACCTTAACCTTAACCCTAACCCTAACCCTAACCCTAACCCTAACCCGAACCCTAACCCTAACCCTAACCCTAACCCTAACCCTAACCCTAACCCTGACCCTAACCCCAACCCCAACCCTAACCCCAACCCCACCCTAACCCTGACCCTAGCAAAGCGAAGTTAAATAAGGCTAAACAAAGCCAAACAGGTTGTTTTGTGTTCCAGCTACATAGAAAGAAGAATCTTGGATTTCGCTTATATGAAGTCTTGTTCTTTGGTGTTAATGCACATTGACCCAGAAATCGCAAAGTGTGTGCAATGAGAGCAAAATAACACAACACCGCCTTTTCGCTTCCATATGCGTAGAAAGAAGCCGAATAAGCTTTGATTGGTCTTATTTCAATTCGCATGGTGTTTTTTGGGAATCACCCCCGACGATAGCAAAAAGGTGTATTGAGTGCTGTCAGGGGTTTAGGGACAGAGGCACAGGGGAGGCAGGAGATGGAGAGCGACTGGGAAGAATCCCAGGACAGCCAGGAGGAGGATGACATTGGCCCGAGGGATTCCATGAGCCTCTCCAGCGAATCAGAGGATTCCAAGAAGGGGGCGCCTGTGGTCAGGACAAGGGGGGTCCCAGGGGGGACGCATCAGGGACAAGGGGCCAGCAGGGAATCCCAAAGCGGCAGCTGGAAATCAGGACCGGCTTCCCCACCAGAGCGTGGCGAGGGGGGGGGGAGTTCCAGTGTGTCAGGGGAAGTAGCTCCGTCAGCAGGAGTGGAGGGAAGGTCAGAACAAGCCATCTTCCCGGAAGGGGAGGGGAGCAGTGAAGGGAGTAATGTAACGATCAGAAGGAAGGTTGGGAGTTGGGCACCGCGCGCTAAGTTCAAATGTACAGGCGCGCGGGAAAACAGAGAGCCCGGATGAAGAGCCAGGTCCTAAAGCCCGCAGGAGGGAGGGGGAGCAATCTGGGGATTCGGCATCAGAGGAATCCAGGAGGGGCGAAACCCCGGCGGGCAGGAAGACCCTGCGGAAAAGGGAAGAAAGAAGGAGGTGGAGCAGAGCAAGGCTCTTAAACTGGTGCAGGGGAGGGTCTGACTCAGAGGGGACTTCAATGGTCTAGCGTTACAGACGTAGAGCTGCGCGCCGCAGCTGTGAAGCTGATAATGAACTTCAATAAACATTTCTGTATATAAAGAGCAACCGGCGTTGGTCCTTTGTGAGCTGGGACCTGAGGCAGCCCTGACAGTAAGTCCCCTCTCTACCTGCAATTTTTTTTTTTTTGCAAGCTCACGAAGTTTGGCAGACATGACTACGGAGGAGCAGCTGGCAGCCCTGCAGAACGCAGTCTCGCAGCTTTCCACTGAGGTAGTGGTCTCCAGAAAGAAAGGAGAGGAAGCAGAAGCGCGTTGCAAGGATCTGCAAGCCAGGTGGGAACGTGCGTGCAAGGAAGGGTTCCCGGGGTCCAGGTCAGAGGGAATTGGACTCGGAAAGCGGGGGGGCAGCTTGGTAGCCCACTTCGATGGGAATCTGCAGCACTATCCCAGTTTCAGAGCAGATGTCGTTTATGCGCTGAATTTGCTTCGGAAGGACTTTAGAGATGAGGAGGAGAAAGTGGGCTTCATAATATCCCACCTGCATGGGGAAGCTAAAGCCTGGCTGCGCAATTTATGGTGCGACGTGGATCCTGCCCTAAGGGATTCAGACGCATTCATCGCGGCCATGGACGCTTGTTTCCAATCTACCGTGGATATAGACGTAGCAAGACGAGAAATGCATGGATTGCGCCAGGGCAAGGCTACAGTGCGACAATACCACTCCCGCTTCTTTGCATTGCTGAATGTGCTGGGCTGGGAAAAGGACTCCGTGGCAGTGAGAGATTTGTTCTGGGAGGGGCTCAATGCATCCGTCAAAGATGAGCTGGCAAGGGGGGACAGACCTTGGACCATCGCAGAGGTGGTACAGAGAGCGCTCACGATAGGAGTGCGCCACGAAGAACGCCCTTGGCACAGTGATGAGGGTCGCCAGGTGCGCGCACCAGCTAGAACGCCTCCTTTTCTTCCCAGGGACCTAGGGCACACGCACCCCACGCCTCCGCTGGGGGAGGGGGAGGAACCAATGGAGCTTGGTGGTGCCAAGGCTCAGACGGCAGCCAGAGCCCCAGCACAAGGAGCAGCCAAGATGAAGCCTCCTAGAGGGGGCAGGAAGTGTTACATCTGTGACAGTGCGCAACACATGGCCAAAGAGTGTCCCCAGAGGCTCCAGAAGCACACTGCAGCCTTGGCAACAGTAAAAGAAGCAGTGCAGCGGGGGGGGGCAGCTTCAGGGAAACGACAATGCCTGGCTGGAAGCAGAAGCACTGGGGCCCAGCCAGGCAAGTCAATGAAGCAGTCCTCAGAGATCTTACAACCCACAGACCCCCTCCCACCCAAACCAGTGGTGCAGCTCACCGCATCGCTCCAGCTGCCAAGTGGACTCACCCTGGAAGTCCCTATTACCATTGACTCTGGAAGTAACGCGGACTTCGTGGGGGCGGAGTTCATTAAGCAGCATCGCATAGCGCTCCTACCAGCCACGCTTCCCTTAAACGTCGTCACAGTCAATGGCAGGAAGCTGCTGGGCGGGCAGGTGGTACACCAAACACCACCCATGGTGATGCAGATTGGAAATCACCGCGAGGTCATCAGCTTCAACGTCACCCACCTGTCAGACACGCCTATAGTGTTAGGCATGAGTTGGCTAGATAGACACAGCCCAGCTTTAGCGTGGTACCAGCGGCAGCTGACCTTCGGCTCATCCTACTGCGCACAGCACTGCATCCAGACCGGCCAGGAAGAGGAGGGCCAGGAGGATGGGCAGCAGATGCACCTAGGCATGGTGCAGGCGGTGCCCCACAAGTACAAGGAGTTTTTGGAGGTCTTCTGCGAAAAGGAGGCTGACCAGGTGCCCCCTCACCGGCCCTACGACTGCGCGATTGACCTCCTGCCAGGGGCGACGCTGCCGACGGGGAAGCTGTATTCCATGTCCGAGGACGAGATGCAGGAACTCAGGGAGTTCATACAGCACAATTTGAAGCGGGGATTCATCCAAGAATCAAAGGCAGTGGGGGGTAGTCCCGTGTTTTTCGTGAAGAAGAAGGACACGCCCCAAAAGAGATTGATCGTAGATTACAGGCTCATAAACTCGAAGACAAAGCCCAAAGCCTTCCCCATGCCCAAGATCGACGACCTGCTCGCGATGGTGCGGAAGGGGAGGATAGTCACCAAGTTGGATCTACGCGGCGCATACAATCTCATACGCATGCGGGAGGGCGTGTTGGGATTCGCAGGATACTGGATAAGTCTGCAGGCTTCAACAGGATGATGCAATACTCTGCTGGGTCAGAGTGACTCAGCAGGAGTGTGACTAGTGTAATTGGCTATCACCTGTTTTAAAAAGGAAAGCCTGTTTAACAGGGGGTGTGGTGGTTGTGCTGTAGTGTGGTGTTGCTGTGGTGGAGAGTATTCGTTTGTAAGTACTCTGTATGGACTGTTTCTTTTGTATATAGCCTGTATATAGCTCACATTAAAAAAAAGGACTGCACAGAAAAACCTGGAACTCTTAGTGCTTTGCTGAAAACGCCGCGTGGAATACGTGACAGGGTTATGGGCCCAGCACGCTTCCGCTGCGCAAGAGTACAGGTGGCAGTTATCTAGCCGTGGGTGCTGGAGGTGAGCTGCAGGGATGGAGCAGTCCAGAACTGGCGTGTTGCTGGAGAAGCTGACGGCCACGAACTACAGCACCTGGTCGGTCCGCATGCAACACTTCCTCAAGCGTGAGGGCCTGTGGAAGGTGGTGGAAACTCCACCGCAGCCTCCTGAGGAGGATGAGGACGACGATGAAAAGCTGGCACTAGCAGAGGCCCAGCTTGAAAAGGATGAGAAAGCTTTGGCTACGATCATCCTTGGAGTGGACGACAGCCAGCTAGTCTACGTAGCTGATAAGGTGACGGCAAGTGAGGCGTGGAATGCGCTCAAGGCTGTCCATGTGCGAGAGACAGCTGGCTCACTGATAACACTGACCAGGAGACTGTACCGGTGTCGGAAGAAACCGGGGGACTCCCTGGTAAGCCACCTAAAATTCCTAACAGGCTGTTTCCAGGAGCTAGCCTTAAGAGGGAGGCCTGTGGGGGAAGAGGACAAAGTCTTTATAGTCCTGAGTTCCCTTGATGACAGCTATGATATGCTGGTCAACTCCCTCGAGTCTGTAGAGACTGATAAGCTGACTCTGGAATACGTGACCGGACGGTTGTATGCAGAGGAGGACAGGCGTGCAGAGCGAAAGATGACCTCAGCCCAGCTGTTGGAGCATCCCAGAGGGAACAACAGCCGGGAAGAGCAGAGGTGTCGGGAGCCGGAGAAACAGCCAGGAGGAGCTGCTGCAGACCAGCCGGTGGTCAACAAAGTAAAAAGGTGTTTTTGCTGCAAGTCCAGTGGACATCTGCTGCGGGACTGCCCGAGAAAACAACAAAAACAGCAGAAGCACAAGGGGCAGCAGAGGGAGTCTACCGCTTGGGTGTCTGCAGATGGTCAAGAAAATGAGGAGCTGTGGGTTCTGGACAGTGGAGCTTCTCAAACCTTTTGTAAAAGAAAAGGATTGCTAACTGATGCTAGGGCTTCAAACAAAAAACATGTAAGTCTTGCTACGGGCCAGAAAGCTAATGTGGTTTGTGAGGGGGAGGTTGTGCTCCCACAGCTGGGACACACATTCAGGAATGTGTTGTGTGTGCCTAGTTTGCAAAACAATCTCCTGAGCATTCCTGATTTGGCAAAAGCAGGCTTTGAAGTAAATTTTGTGGGAGATCAGTGCCAGATAAAGCAAAATGGGGCAGTGTTGGCAAATGCTAGCCTTAGAACTAATATGTATGTACTGCAATGTGAGTCTAAGGTTGCAAATGTGCAAAATGTCCCGACCCATGATATGTGTATTCATCTCCTGCACAGGCGTTTGGCTCATGCTAGCTATAAGGTGCTAAACAAAACATTGGAGTTGTGTGGGGGGATGAAAAACATAAAAAGTTGTGATAATTACTTAGACTGCAATATTTGCAAGGAGGTTAAAAGCAGGGCTTGCCCAGTAGCAAGAGCAAGCCAGAGAGAAACCAAAAAACCACTGGAGTTGATTCATGCTGATGTAACTGGTCCTTTTCCACCTAGTGTCTCCCACAACAAATACTGTTTAATCCTAGTGGATGATTTTTCTAGATTTGGCTGGGTCTATCCATTAAAGCAAAAGTCTGACGTTGCCCAAACTTTGAAGTTCTGGGTAAGAAGGGTAGAAAGGCAACTTGGTGAAAAGGTGTGTTCTATTCAGTCAGACAGGGGAGGGGAGTTTATGGCAAGCTCCCTAAGAAACTGGTTGCGTGCCCAAGGGATTAAACATAGGCTTACCAATGTGGCCACGCCTCAAGAGAACGGAGTAGCAGAGCGTAGGGGAGGTGTCTTGCAAACACAAATGAAAGCATTGTTAGCAGATGCAAATCTTCCAATTAAGTACTGGGCTGAAAGTATTAAGACCGCGAATTATATTGGGAATCGCTTGTGGTCAAGGGTACTAGATGACATACCCTATAAAATTCTCTATAACAAAAGTCCCAGTTTGCAACATTTAAGAATCTTTGGGACAAAGGCATGGGTTGACATACCTGTGAAAAACCGAAGAAAAGGTGGGAAAAGGGCACAGCAGTTGCTATTTCTTGGGTATGAAAGTGGTACGAAAGCCTACAGGTTTGAAGATGATAAAAACCTTTTGAGTTATAGTCGATCAGCCAGCTTTAATGAGCAAAGAAATTGGCCCAAGATACATGCAAACCTGCTGCCAGAAAAAGTTTTACTGCCGAGCATACCTGATAAGGCAGCTGAAACAAAGCTAAAAATTGGCAACTCTCCCAGAGAAACTGAAAGGGAGGAAGTAAAGGTTGAACATTTTTCTCCAGCTGCTAGCATGGAACAGGGGAGAGAAGAAAGTGCAACAGGGAAAGGAGGAGGTAAATCTCCAGAGTCAATCCACCCCAAAAGCAGTCCTGAAGGAAGCCCAGGGGGTGAGATTAATGAACCAAGGAGGTCTGCAAGAAGTAATAAAGGTCAACCTCCAGACCGTTATGGGTTCCCAGCCACCATAAAACAGGTTTGTGTAACTGAGCCAGAAAACTTTGAAGAAGTGCAAGAGTTACCTACTCTAGAGAAAGAGGCGTGGTTAAAGGCAATGCAGGCAGAGTATAACTCTCTGCTAAACAACAATGTGTTTGTACCTACAGAATTGCCTAAAGGTAAAAAGCCCATAAGCTGTAAGTGGGTTTTTAAAGTGAAAAAGCTGGCTGATGGTAGTTGTCAGAGGAAAGCCAGGTTGGTTGCACGGGGCTTTACACAGAGGAAAATGATACATTATGATGAAGTGTTTGCCCCAACAGCAAAGGCTGAAACAGTAAAATCAGTTTTAGCAATGGCAAGTCTGAGAGGGTTAAAAGTTAATCATTTTGATGTTGCCTCAGCATATTTAAATGCTCCTATTGACGCCGAGGTATATTTACAGCAAATACCAGGTTATGAGCTAGAAAAAGACAGTATGGTGTTAAAACTGCAAAGGGCACTATACGGTTTACACCAAAGTGCACGTCTATGGCATGAATGCATAGACACAACTTTGAAAAAGATGGGATTCAAACAAAGCATGGCTGATTCCTGTTTATATTCAGCAATGGTGCAAGGAAGTGTTTGTTATTTACTTTTGTATGTTGATGATATCTGTCTAATAACAACTGCACAAAAGCAAGTGTCTTGGTTTATAAACAACCTAGGTAACAAATACAAACTGAAGTATTTGGGAGAGATTCAGAATTACTTAGGAGTAGAGGTTCAGAGAAATGAAGAGGGCATTTACTCTCTAAGTCAGAAGGAAAAAATCAAAAAGTTACTGAAGACATATGGAATGGAGAGGGCAAATGAGGTTGACACTCCCATAACTACCCAGTACAAAAATGAACCAGAAGGGCAAAAATGTGAGAATGCAACAGCGTTTCATTCTCTGTTGGGTTCTCTGTTATATTTAAGTTGTTGGACAAGACCCGACATAACATTGGCAGTGCACATGTTAAGCCAAAGAAGTGCAGACCCGGCTCAGAGAGATTGGGTAGCACTTAAAAGAATCCTAAGGTATCTGAAAGGCACAAAAGATTATAAACTGGTGCTGGATACAGGATATGATCAGCAAGTGTATGCATATGCTGATGCCAGCTGGGGGGACAGAGAAAATGGAAAGTCTACCACTGGCTATGCCATATATATTGGAAATGCCCTGGTTCAGTGGAAATCCCAGAAACAAACATTTGTTGCCACAAGTACTTGTGAAGCAGAGTACTCAGCCATAAGCGAATGTGTATCACAAATAGAGTGGTTTGCTTGCCTAACAAAAGAGCTTGGAATACCTTCTGAAATGCCAATCACTGTGCTAAGTGACAACATGGCTGCACAACAACTTGCTAACCAACAGAACTTTAAGAGCAAGAGTAAACATATTGCGATAAGATACGGAAATGTGAAAAATGCTTTGGAAAGAAATGTGTTAAAGGTACAGCACTGTAACACAAAATGTAATGTGGCAGATTTGTATACAAAATGTTTGGATGCTCCTAAATTTCGAGACTTAAGAGAATTATTGGGTCTCAAGCCTTTGACTTAAGGAGGAGTGTTGGGATTCGCAGGATACTGGATAAGTCTGCAGGCTTCAACAGGATGATGCAATACTCTGCTGGGTCAGAGTGACTCAGCAGGAGTGTGACTAGTGTAATTGGCTATCACCTGTTTTAAAAAGGAAAGCCTGTTTAACAGGGGGTGTGGTGGTTGTGCTGTAGTGTGGTGTTGCTGTGGTGGAGAGTATTCGTTTGTAAGTACTCTGTATGGACTGTTTCTTTTGTATATAGCCTGTATATAGCTCACATTAAAAAAAAGGACTGCACAGAAAAACCTGGAACTCTTAGTGCTTTGCTGAAAACGCCGCGTGGAATACGCGACAGGGCGATGAGTGGAAGACGGCCATGTTTACGCAGTTAGGCACCTATGAATACAAAGTTATGCCGTTTGGTCTCCAAAATGGCTCCCACTGCTTCCAAGCGTTTATGCACCACGTGTTGGCGGGACTCCTCTACAAGAAGTGCATGTGCTTCCTCGATGACATCCTGATCTTCTCGGAATCGCAGGAGGCTCACAAGAGGGACGTAAAGGAGGTCCTGCAGAGACTCCGGGAGCACAGACTTTACGCCAAACTGGAGAAGTGCCAGTTCGACGTGACGGAGGTGGACTTTCTGGGCTACAGACTGTCCGACAAGGGACTCGCCATGGACAGCGCCAAGGTCCGCGCGGTGTTGGACTGGAAAAGCCCGCTGTCAGGGGTTCAGGGACAGAGGCACAGGGGAGGCAGGAGATGGAGAGCGATGGGGAAGAATCCCAGGACAGCGAGGAAGAAGATTGCAGTGGGTTGGAGGATTCCATGACCCTCTCCAGCGAATCTGAGGATTCCCAGGAGGGGGCGCCTGTGGTCAAGACAAGGGGAGTCCCAGGGGGGACGCAGCGAGGGCAGGGGGCCAGCAGGGGATCCCAAAGTGGCAGCTGGGAGTCAGGGCCAGCTTCCCCACCAGAGCGGAGCGAAGGGGGAGGAGATTCCAGTGTGACAGGGGAAGCAGCTCCGGCAGCAGAAAAGGAGGGGAGGTCAGAGCAAGCCATCCCCCCGGAAGGGGAGGGGAGTAGTGAAGGGAGTAGTGTAGCTGTCAAAAGGAAGGTTAGAAGTTGGGCGCGCGCGCCAAGTTCAAATGTGCAGGCGCGCGGAAGAACAGGGAGCCCGGAGGAGGAGCCAGGTCCCAAAGCCCGCAGGAGGGAGGGAGAGCAGTCTGGGGATTCAGCGTCAGGGGAATCCAGGAGGGGCGAAACCCCAGCGGGCAGGAAGACCCTGCGGAAAAGGAGAGAAAGGAAGAGGTGGAGCAGCGCAAGCTTCTTAAACTGGTGCAGGGGAGGGACTGACTCAGAGGGGACTTCAACGGTCTAAGCATAACAGACGTGGGGCTGCGCGCCTCGGCTGTGGAGCGGAAAATGAACTGCAATAAACTTCTTTGTATATAAAGTAAACCGGGCGTTGGTCCTTTGTGAACTGGGACCTGAGGCAGCCCTGACACCCGCGCAATCGGAAGGAGGTCCAGAGGTTCGTCGACTTCGCCAACTTTTACCGCAAGTTCATCAGGGGTTTCGCGAAGGAGACGGCGGCTATCACAGACACCCTCAGTTCCAAAAAGAAAAAGTTCACCTGGACGGACCAGGCGGAACAGTCTTTTCGGAGACTCAAGAGCCTCTTCGCGTCCGAAGAACAGCTGCTACACGTGAACCCCAGCAAACCAATGCGGGTTGAGACTGACTCCTCAGACAGAGTGGTGGGGGCGGTCCTGTTGCAGGAAGATCCGCAAGGGAACTGGAGGTCCTGCGCTTTCTACTCCAGGAAGCTCAGCAAGTCGGAACAGAACTACACCATCTGGGACAGGGAGTTGCTGGCCATTCATGCGGCCTTCAAGGCGTGGCGGCACTTCCTCATCGGAGCCAGACACACGGTGCAGGTGCGCACAGACCACAAGAACCTGGAGTATTGGCGCACGGCGAAGCTGCTGAGCCAGAGGCACATACGCTGGGCGGAGTCCTTTGCGGATTTCGACTTCAGGATAGAATACATCGTGGGAGACAACAACGTCATTGCAGTTGCACTCTCCAGGAAGCCGCAGTATCTCGAGGAAGCGGCACCGGAGGCGGCCAAACACATTTTCGCACCGCAGGCGTGGGCATGCGCCTCAGCCACCGTGGACCTGGACGCGGTGCGTCGCGCGCTGCAGACGGATCCGTTCGCACAATCCAAGATGGAGGAGGTGCGAAGGGGCACGGCGAAGGACGACGAGTTCCAGATACGCGACGGACTGCTAACCCGCAAAGGTGCTCTCTACGTGCCGGGGGACGACCTACGCGCGAGAGTCCTGCAGCAGTTGCACGACGCGCCTAGCGCGGGTCACTTCGGCAATGAAAAGACGGCGGAATTAGTAGATGTGAGGAGAAGTTGCGGATTACGTCGCTAGGTGTGACACTTGCCAGAGAGCCAAACCAGTGCACACGAAGCCGGCAGTACTGCTGGAACCGCTGCAGACGCCACTAGAGCCTTGGGAGAAGGTGGCGCTGGACTTTGTTACTGACCTGCCCAGTTCGCGAGGCAAGACAGCTGTACTAGTGGTTGTAGACCTGTTCACCAAGATGGCACACTTCATTCCTTGCGCGAAGGTGGCCACAGCGGAACAGACCGCCAAGCTGTTCATAGACCACGTGTTCAGAGTTCACGGTTTGCCACGGTCCATCCTGTCCGACCGGGGTCGCCAATTCATCTCCAGTTTCTGGCAGAAGCTGCTGGGTACCCTGAACGTCAAGATTAACTTAGCGTCGGCGAGACATCCGCAGACCAACGGACAAGCGGAGAGGGTCAACGCCATCATGGAGCAGTACCTGCGATGCTACGCGAATCAACAGCCTGCGACTTGGGTGGACTACCTACCGCTGGCCGAGTTTGCCTACAACAACACAAAGCACGCGTCCACGGGGGTGACACCGTTCTTCGCCAACAATGGGCGGCATCCCAGAACCTTCCCGGGGTTAGAGACGACGGCGCAGGGGGAGCCGCAGGGAGCAGAGCACTTAGCAGCAGAGTTACAGGAGGTTCACGAGCAACTCCGACGGCACTTGGAACTAGCTAAACACGCCTACAAAGTGCAGGCAGACAGGCACAGGAGAGTCGGGGAAGACATCCAGGTGGGGGACTGGGTATGGTTAGCGGCCCAGGCGGTGCCGGCCAAGTCGTTAGCTAAGAAGAAGCTAGGGCACAAGCAGCTAGAACCGTACCAAGTCGAAGCACAAATCAATCCAGTAGCCTACCGGTTGACTCTCCCGGAAGGCTCCAGAATGCACTTTGTTACTTTCATAGGTCGGTGCTCACACCCTACAAGGCACCACACAGGTTTCAGGAGCCAGGAACCGCACCAGACCCACGCAGAAAGTCACCAGAGGGGAGGAAGTCACCGAGGGCGGCGACACTCAACGAGGTCGGATTGGATTGTTCTTTCGGTGGTCATTCACCCTGACCCTAACCCTAACCCTAACCCTAACCCTAACCCTAACCCTAACCCTAACCCTAACCCTAACCCTAACCCTAACCCTAACCCTAACCCTAACCCTAACCCTAACCCTAACCCCAACCCGAACCCCAACCCTAACATTAACCCTAACCCTATCAAAGCGAAGTGTAATAAGCCTAAACAAAGCCAAACAGGTTGTTTTGTGTTCCAGGTACATAGAAAGAAGAATCTTGGATTTCGCTTATTTCAAGTCGTGTTCTTTGGTGTTAATGCACCAGAAATCGCAAAGTGTGTGTAATGAGAGCAAAATAACACAACACCGTCTTTTCCCTTCCATATGCGTAGAAAGAAGACGAATAAGCTATGATTGGGCTTATTTCAATTCGCATGGTGTTTTTTGGGAATCACCCCCCAATTAAGGCAAAAAGTTGTTTTGGGTTCCATCTACTTAAAAAGAAGATGATAAAGCTCTGATTGGGCTTATTTCAAATTCATGTTTTTGAGGTTAGAATGCACATTCACTCAAAAATCGCAGAGTGATATGTTTGTTATCAGCCCAAATCAAGCATAGGTGTTTTTGTTCCATCTCAAGAGAAAGAGGACGAATAAGCTTGGATTGTTCTTTCGGTGGTCATTCACCCAGACTTTAACCCTAACCCTAACCCTAACCCTAACCCTAACCCTAACCCTAACCCTAACCCTAACCCTAACCCTAACCCTAACTCTAACCCTAAACCTAAACCTAACCCTAAACCTAAACATAACCTTAACCTTAACCTTAACCCTAACCCTAACCCTAACCCTAACCCTAACCCTAACCCTAACCCAAACCCAAACCCTAACCCTAACGCTAACCCCAACCGTAACCGCAACACCAACCCTAACCATAACCCTAACGCTAACCCCAACCCTAACCGCAACCCTAACCCTAACCCTAACCCTAACACTAGCAAAGCGAAGTGTAATAAGCCTAAACAAAGCCAAACAGGTTGTTGTGTGTTACAGCTACATAGAAAGCATAATCTTGGATATCACTCGTTTTCTTTGGTATTTATGCACATTGACTTAAAAATCGCAAAGTGTGTGTAATGAAACCAAAATAACACAATACCGTCTTTTCGCTTCCATGTGCGTAGAAAGAAGACGAATAAGCTTTGATTGGACTTATTTCAATTTGCATGGTGTTTTTTGGGTGTGCACCAGAATCACCCCCAACCAAACCAAAAAGGTGTTTTGGGTTCCATCAACATAAAAAGAAGATGATATAGCTCTGATTGGGCTTATTTCAAATTGGTGTTTTGGGGGTTAGAATGCACACTCACTGAAAAATCGCAGAGTGACATTGTCAGGGGTTTAGGTGCAGAGGCACGGGCAAGGGAGGAAACAGAGAGCGAAGGGGAGGAGACAGAGGAAAGGATGAGTGATGACGACGACCCGAGATCTCCCAGTCTTTCCAGTGAATCAGAGGATTCACAGAAAGGAGCACCAGTGGCCAGGGCAAGGGGGGAGTCTAGGGAGGCACCCCAGGAAGATAGAGCCAGAGGAGACTCAGGGGGGAGCAGCTGGAAATCGGGACCAGCGTCACCGCCAGGAAGCAGGGAAGAGGAAAGGAGCCAGGGGGGAAGCGCTGGCAGCTCACCACAGGAGGGAGGGCAGGAGTCAGGAGTGGCCACACCTCCATCGGGGAGCGAAGAAACGGTTAAGAGGAAAGTGGAAGGTTGGGCGCGCGCGCCAAGTTCAAATGCAGAGGAAGGCGGCGCAGTGAGCAGCCCCGAAAGGGAACCAGGTCCTAAAGCCCGGCGCAAGGAGGCAGAAGGGTCCGGGTCAGCGTCAGAAGAATCCCGGAAGGAAGAAGCCCCGGGGGGTAGAGGGACCCAGAGGAGGACAGTCAGGAGGAAAAGGTGGAGCAAGGCTAGGATATTAAGTTGGTGCGCACGGGGCGGAGACTCAGACGGAGCCTCGCCGATCTAGCTAGTAGACGTAGAGTTGCAGACAGCAGCGTGAGAATGGAAACTGTAATTCAATAAAGACTTTTACTTAATGACCGCTGGCTAGCGTGATCCTCTGTGAGCTAGGATCTTGAAGCAGCTCTGACAGTAGGCTCCGTCTCTACATTGTGGGCATCTGCAGCCTCGAGGAGGGGAGAGAAACAGGCGCCCACTAGCGAGCTCACGAACGGCAGGAGACATGACGGCTGAGCAGCAGATAGAGGACCTCAGAAAAGCAGTGGCACAACTGAACGCCGAGGTTCTCGCATCCAGGAAGAGAGAGGACGAGGCAGCTGCCGCCTGCAGGGATCTCCAGGTCAGGTTAGACGTACTGGCACAGCAAACACCCCGGCAGGAGGGAATTGGGTTGGCGAGACGGACAGGCGGGCTACTCTCTCACTTCGATGGGAACCTGCAACAGTATCCCAACTTTAGAGCCGACGTACTGTGCGCACTGCAACTGTTGCATAAAGACTTTAGAGATGAACAGGAGAGAGTGGGGTTCATCATGTCCCATCTGCATGGGGAGGCGAAAGCATGGTTGCGCAATTTATGGAGAGATAACGATCCGGCGCTCCAGAATGCGGATGCCTTTATTAAAGCGATGGATGGGTGTTTCTTATCAAGTATTGACATTGATCTTGCACGGAAGGAGGTGCATGGGCTGAGACAAGGGAGGGCCAGCGTCAGACAGTATCATGCCCGCTTTTTCGCCTTGGTCAGCGCCCTGGAATGGGACAGAGATTCGGCTCCTGTAAGAGACCTCTTTTGGGAGGGACTGCACAACTCGATTAAAGATGAGATAGCGAGGGGGGAGAGACCCCGAACCACCCAGGAGGTCGTTCAGAGGGCACTGGCAGTGGGGGTGAGGCTGGAAGGACGTCCGTGGAGCAAGGACGAAGGACGTGGAGGGCGCGAACCAGCCGGGGGCCCCTCCTTCTTTCCCAGAGAAGCAGCGCGGGCGCAATCCACGCCTCCGCCAGGAGGAGGAGCCGAACCTATGGAGGTTGGAGGTGCAAGGGCTCAGTCAGCAACCAGAGCCCTAGCACCGGCAGCAGTGAAGGCGAAGCCTCCTAGAGGGACCAGGAAGTGTTACGTCTGTGAGCAGCCAGGGCATATGGCGAAAGAGTGTCCCCAGAGGCCCCACAAGCTTACTGCAGCCTCAGCAATGGTGACTGCAGCAACGCAGCAGGGAGGACCACAGCAGGGAAACGACGATGTCTGGCTGGAGGAAGAGGCACTGGGGCCCAGCCAGACGTGTTAGTGACGCAGTCCCCAGAAATTTTGCAGCCCGTGAACCCCCTCCCGCCCAAACCAGTAGTGAGGCTCACAGCATCTCTCCAGCTGCCCAATGGAATCACCATGGACGTGCCAATCACCATCGACTCCGGCAGCAACGCGGACTTTATAGGGCAGGAATTTGTCGACAGGCACGCTGTGCAGTTGCTGCCGGCCACACTGCCCCTGCAGGTTGTCACGGTGGATGGCAGGGAGCTGCTAGGGGGGCAAGTGGTGAAGCAGACGCCACCAATGGTGATGCGACTTGGGAATCACAGGGAAGTCATCAGCTTCAACGTCACTCAACTGTCTGACACGCCCATTGTATTGGGCATGAGTTGGCTGGACAAGCACAGCCCAACGATGGCTTGGTTCCAGAGGCAGCTGGTCTTCGGCTCTTCCTTTTGTGCTGAACACTGCATCGTACCCAGGCAGGAAGGAGAGGAAGAGGAGTCACAGCTGCTGCTAGGCACGCTGCAAGCGATTCCCCACAAGTACGCAGAATTTCTAGAAGTTTTCTGCGAGAAGGAGGCGGACAGGCTACCCCCTCACAGACCATATGACTGCAAAATTGACCTGCTGCCGGGGGCGGCGCTGCCTAAAGGGAAGCTGTATTCCATGTCTGAGGACGAACTGCAGGAACTCAAAGACTTCATCGATCATAATTTGGAGCGCGGTTTCATCCGGGAGTCTAAGGCAGCGGGGGGCAGTCCTGTATTCTTTGTTAAGAAGCGAGACACGCCCCAAAAAAGACTCGTAGTGGATTACAGGATTTTGAACAGTGTGACCAAGCCGTCGGACTTCCCCATGCCACGCATCGACGACCTCCTGGCGAAGGTACGGAAGGGAAAGGTGTTCACCAAGTTGGACCTGCGGGGGGCGTACAACCTCATTCGCATGCGGGAGGGTGATGAGTGGAAGACAGCCATGTTCACGCCACTGGGTACCTACGAATACAGAGTTATGCCTTTTGGACTGCAAAATGGCGCTCACGTTTTTCAAGCATTTATGCATCACGTGTTGGCGGGACTTCTCTACAAGACGTGCGTCTGTTTCTTGGATGACATCCTGATCTTTTCGGAGTCGCAGCAAGAACATGACAAGCACGTCAAGGAAGTGCTGGGCAGGCTAAAGCAACACAGGCTCTACGCCAAGCTGGAGAAGTGCCAATTTGACGTGCCGGAGGTGGATTTTCTGGGCTACAAGCTGTCTGACAAGGGGCTCGCCATGGACAGCGCCAAGGTTCGAGCAGTGTTGGATTGGAAGAGCCCACGCAACCGGAAGGAGGTCCAACGGTTTGTCGGCTTTGCGAACTTCTATCGCAAGTTTATCAAGGGCTTCGCGATGCAGACGGCGGCCATCACTGACACCCTTAGCTCCAAGAAGAAGAAGTTCATCTGGACAGAGCAGGCGGAGCAGTCCTTTCAGGCCCTCAAGCGTCTCTTCGCGTCGGAAGAGCAGTTGCTTCATGTCAACCCCAGCATGCCGATGAGGGTGGAGACAGACGCTTCGGACAGAGCAGTGGGGGCGGTCCTGCTGCAGAAGGATCCGCAGGGCGTGTGGCGACCGGGAGCGTTTTACTCCAGGAAGCTCAGCAAGTCCGAGCAGAACTACACCATATGGGACAGGGAGTTGCTGGCCATTCATGCAGCGTTCAAGGCGTGGAGGCACTTTCTGATCGGCGCCAAGCACACGGTGCAGGTTTGCACGGACCACAAGAATCTGGAACACTGGCGCACGGCACAGTTCCTGAACCAGAGGCAGATACGTTGGGCTGAGTTTTTTGCGGACTTCGACTTCCGAATAGAGTATGTCCCGGGGGACACCAACATCATGGCAGACGCTCTCTCCCGCAAGCCACAGTATCTGGAGGACGCAACACCAGCGGCCGCCATGCACATCTTTGCACCGACAGTGTGGGCGTGCGCCGCGGCGACCGTGGACCTAGAGGCGGTGCGGCGAGCGTTGCAGGGGGACTCCTTCGCACAAACGAAGATGGCAGAGGTGCGAGGGGGCAAGGCAGCGGCCGACGGTTTCCAGCTACGAGATGGATTGCTCATCCGTAAAGGGGCCATCTACGTGCCGGGTGACGAACTTCGAGCCAAGGTGCTACAGCAGCTGCACGACGCACCCACGGCCGGGCACTTTGGCAAGGAGAAGACGGTGGAATTAGTAGCCAGGGATTTCTGGTGGCCTGGAATGAGAGGGGAGGTCGCAGACTACGTGGCGAGGTGTGACACCTGCCAGAGGGCAAAGCCGGTGCACAAACCGCCGGCTGGACTGTTGGAGCCGCTGCAAACTCCGGTCGAACCTTGGGAAAGGGTGGCTCTGGACTTTGTCACGGATCTGCCCAGCTCAAGGGGCAAGACGGCAGTGTTGGTGGTGGTGGACCTGTTCTCCAAGATGGCGCATTTCATTCCGTGTGCTAAGGTGGCCACGGCAGAGCAAACCGCCAAACTGTTCATAGACCACGTGTTCAAGGTTCACGGTCTGCCACGGTCTATTCTGTCCGACCGCGGGCGGCAGTTCATCTCGAACTTCTGGCAGAAGCTGATGGGCTTCCTAAACGTCAAGATCAATCTGGCGTCGGCGAGACACCCGCAGACCAACGGGCAAGCGGAGCGAGCCAATGCCATCATGCAGCAGTACCTGAGATGTTATGCAAACCAACAGCCTGCGACGTGGGTGGATTACCTGCCGCTTGCAGAGTTTGCCTACAACAACACGAAGCACGTATCCACGGGCGTCACGCCGTTCTTCGCCAACAACGGGCGGCACCCTAGAACCTTCCCGGGACTGGACTGCAGGGGAGAAGGGGAGCCGCAGTCAGCAGATGCGTTCGCGTCGGAGCTGCAGGAAGTCCACGATCAGCTGCGGCGCCACCTGGAGCTGGCTAAACACGCATACAAGGTACAAGCGGACAAACACAGAAGGGTTGGCGAAGAGCTCCACGTGGGAGACTGGGTCTGGTTGGCAGCCCACGCAGTGCCGGCCAGGTCGTTGGCCAAGAAGAAACTAGGGCATAAACAACTGGGGCCATACCAAGTCGAAGAGCAGGTCAACCCGGTGGCTTTCAGGCTGGCGCTTCCGGAGGGTTCCAGAATGCATCCGGTGTTCCACAGATCGGTGCTCACTCCCTACAAGGCACCGCACAGGTTCCAGGAACCCGGAACGGCGCCGAGTTCGCTCAGAGAAGGAACGGGGCACGCGGGAGTGGCACAGGAGGAGCGCATCAACGAAGTCACGGAGATTTTGGACTCCAGATGGGGGGAAGAGGGAGTAGAATATTTTCTCGCCAGGGAAGGCACCCCGGCCAGTGCGAACAGCTGGGTGCCGGGCTACGCTTTAGACGAACCTCTGCTCAAAGACGAGTTTCATGCCCTCTTCCCACATAGACCTATGCCAGCAGACTTTTTCGACGACTGGCTTTTCACGCCCACGCTTTCGGACAGCACGTTCAGGGGGTTCGACTCGGACGAGGAACCAACACGAGACGTCCGTTCCCCGGAGGGGTCACCCTCGGGATCTGTCTCAGAACCCTCGTATTGGTGGGACGATAGGCCGGAGGAGCAGTTCCGCAGGAAGTGGCTGGACTGTTCCGGCCGAGCAACGCCGCCTGGAGGAAGTGCGGGAGAGACGGACATGGACATTTTCGGGGACGACCCTGGTTTCGAGCACGGCGGCACAGAGATGGAAGAGGAGGTGACTGTCGTCAACGAGAGCAGAGAGGAAGACCCGGAAGAGTTCCGATGGAGGCCTGCCACGGGAAGCGACCGATATCCGACGTTCGTCCCTTTGCAACAGCAGCCCCCAGCTCCAGCACCGGAAGGAGGGGAGGGGGGACTGGGGGGCTTCGAGGGGGGGATGGATGTCAGGGGTTTAGGTGCAGAGGCACGGGCAAGGGAGGAAACAGAGA